>NC_041228.1:4153543-4177924 GCF_002837175.3 Physeter macrocephalus | reverse complement strand
GTGTGTGTGTGTGTGTGTGTGTGTGCATGGACTGAGCTACTTTCTTAAAAAACAAGGAAAACAATAAATTGAGGAATTATACTGAAAAGTTTGGGATTCACCTGGGTTGAATTACTCAATATTATAATAGCACTAGCCTCGTGATTGGGATACCAGGCGAGACATTAAAAATAATTTTTTAAAAAGCTCTTTTGGAAAGATTTTCTATTTGTATGCTCTAAAATAGCAGCAGAATGAGAACACATGGGACCTCTTTCCATTAATTTGATGGCGTATTACTGTTTCTATTTTAATGCCATGTGAAGCAGTGTCACATTTTCAGTGCCTAGACCCTTCCCAGGTCTTTGTCTGGGGCTGTAGTGGGATGGATATCAACGTGGAGGATTCGGTGGCGATGTGCTGTGTAACCGAGTCAGTTCTTGGCAGATGTAGGCCAGGACCCCATAAGAAACAACCAAGATCACATTGAAAAGCTTCACATGTAAGACCAGCAGTCACATTCCCTCAGGAAGCAAACAAACAAACGACAATTAAAACCACACTGACGAGAAGAAGCCTGGAGAGCGGTAGCTCTTATTATATCCGGGTTGAATCTCAGGAAGATCAGAAATGTGGAAGCAAAGTGAAGGCTGCCCTAGGCTGCCTCCAGAGAGGCTCAGCAGTCTTGGCCTATGGGTCAGTGGTCACAGGACCCTGGAGAGTGAGTGTGACTGGGCGACCTGGCATGGAGGAAAGTGCAGCGGCTTTGCAACTGGCAGATTTGGGCTCTGGTAACAACTCCCCCCCTTAAGGGCCACTTGACACTGCACGGGTCACTTTGCCTCTCGCAGCCTTGACTGCTTCATCTGTAATATGGGGATGATGCCTCTTTTGCAGGGCTGCTGACACAATAAAAGAGTGGGTGTAAAGCATTGGTTTCATACCTCGCCCACCGCAGGCACGGGAGGACCTTCTCACAGAGCATGTGAACATCCTGCTAAGTGAATCTAGTTCTCAGCTTTAAGGGAGCTCCAGGAGTCCCAGGGGACCCACACCACAGACCCCTAAGCGTGGGTTATGCTGAGCTTGCAGTGATGCACTTCCTTGTGAGGCTCAAAGTCATTCCCATGTGTGACCTTGATATTTGCTAAAGGTACCTTTGAACAGTGAAAGTCTCTAAGGACAGGGACCACAGTGCTAGTCAGCTGTGCCCTGTTCTACTGCCCGTGGAAGGTAGACGCTCCCAGCCTGTGTCAAGGCAGGTGTCTGAGCCAAGCCACCGAGACTGGCTCACGCTTCGCCGAGCACTTCCCTCGAGTGTGTCATGCCATTCACACAGCTGCCAACGTGCTAAGCATTCAACCCTTTCCAACAGGGGAAAATGCATCGTTATACATGAAAGAATGATGGATGGATACATGAATGAAAGAAGGAATACATGAATGAAATAAGACAAACGTCTGGATTCAAATTCTCATCCCGCAACTTCCAATTAGCTTCGTGACTCTGTCACTTGACTCCCGTGAGCGCAGGTCTGTTCTCTATACACGTGTCTGTTGTAGAATCGGAGGAAGTCTTTAAAGATAATGCTTGGCATAGACCCTGGGACATGAGAAAGACTCCAAATAAGGTAGTTACGATGGTATTAAACGATGGGTAACTCCACAGGGACAGCGTGGCTCAAACGAGATACGATGAAGAACATCTATTATTCAGTGACAAATGCTAGTGATTAGAATTCTAGCTCTGAGTGGTGATGAGTCTGTGGCAGGAAGAGGATTTATTTTCTTGGTAAAGGAGGTACACTCTTCAATGAGTCAGCCTAAGAACACCAAGCTAGAGGATCGTGCAGAAAATAGTCACTGTACACATCATAATAAGAAATCTTGCAGGGATTTCAATGGGCTTATTATTTGTTCCATTCCAAAAGCAATATATACTCATTTAAAAGGTTTTGGAAATTATATTAAAGCAGGAAGAAGAAAATAAAATTACTCACCTACCAGCTAGAGACACACTCTATTTACATTGTAATATGTTTCCTTTTACCTTGGATTTTTCCTCTGTGCAGATTTTAACAAGAAACTTCAGAGGATTTATTTTTTAACCCAGCGGTGAAAACAGAGGATACAAGATTTAGCATTTTATATTTTCTTCGCTTTTCTTTATAAGATAATCCTTTTCTCCATCTTTGCTTAGGTTTGTGAATACAATTGTTACTGCCAGCAAAAGATCTCAAACGTACATGCCCGTTCTTCTTAATCTTCCCAGGTAGATGGTTTCCACTCTTTATTGCCCTCAGTAATGATGGGGTGAACATCTCTGCACGTAAAGTTTTCTTTTTAAACTTTAGAAAATCCTTTGCATTTGATCAACATTTTATTGGTTGCAAAGGTGGTTCATTTTACCCATCATTTGAGAAATATTTATTGAGCATCTGCCACTTACTTGGCACTATTCTAGGGACAAGGAGATTCAGCATAGAGCAAGGTGGTGGCAGATTCTAGAGAGACTGTGGACAGCAGCCCACCAGCCACTACATGAACGCAGTGTTGCAGGCACTAACCACTATTACCGTTTTAGGGTATGAGGGACTTGGAGGTTCAGCTGGCATAACTTGTCTGTGGCAGAATGATACTAAAATGGATTGTTCTGGAGGTAGGTCCAGAGTGCTTTCCTGCCTTCCCACCCCGCCACCCCTAACCTATACAAGGAGAAGTGATGGCTGGTCCTTTGCCTTTACTGCGGGGCCAGCAGCACAGCCTTGGGTTTCCACATGCATAGCTGTCAGCCCCCTGGACTCTGAGCTCAACAAACGTCAGCGTGTGGTCCTCACCTCCCTGGGTCCCCGGAGCTCAGCTCCCAAGAGGGCATTCAAGAGACGTGTAATGGAAAACAATGATTTTGTCCTCTTTTCACCTTCCCAGTATCTATTATAATGAGGGTGCCCCATTCATCCCACTGTCAGCAAACCCCATTTGCTAAGCCCAGCTGTGAGCATGTCACCTGTCCAAGGCTCTGACTTTGCTCTCACCACCGGGTAGTGCGCTGGGGGGATGGCACTCAGCA
Source organism: Physeter macrocephalus (assembly GCF_002837175.3). NCBI lineage: Eukaryota > Metazoa > Chordata > Mammalia > Artiodactyla > Physeteridae > Physeter > Physeter macrocephalus. The sequence goes on along the minus strand of NC_041228.1, from coordinate 4,174,876 downwards.
CCCCCCCACCCCGTGAGTTCCAGAGTGCTGCCCAGACTCTAGCTGTGCGCCCGCGCGGTGTCAGCAGTGAACGCCCCAGGAGGTGAGGGTGGGGACCAATTCAAGCGAGGCTGCAGACAAGGGGAGCCGGCTTCCAAGAGAACAGTGGGACGCTTTCCATCTGGGCGTGAAATGGAGTTTTTTCCTGTGGTTAATGAGAACGGCCTGTTTCCAATTTGACTAATGTCTTCCATTAGAGCTTTGCCTCAGCCCAGCAGAGAGGCGCGATTGGGGGCTTTGCTGTCATTTTTTAAAAGCCAGGAACTGCTTTGTCATTCAAAACATTCCTTTGGTCCGCCCCAGAATTCTAAGGCAAGATTTATGGAGGCAGATTTGCAAAAGAGCCCTCTTCCCCACGTGCCATTCCCCACCTCGCTGAACTTCAGTTTCCTCTTCTGTGAAATGGGGGTGATAACACCTGTCCAGCCTGCCTCCCAGGTTCATCGTGAGGATCAGATTTTGAAACAACAAACAGCATTGACTACAACAATGTGTTAAGCCCTTCATTTGCACCAGACACTGTGCAAGACATGTTACCCTCAACATCTCGTTTGGTTCTCATAGCAATCCTGGAAGATGTGGTAGATAAAATAATGGCCCCCCCAAAGATGGTCACCTCCTAACCCCTTGAACCTGTGAATATGTTAAGATTACACAGCCGATGGGGAATTAAAGTTGCAGACGGAATTATGGTTGTTAATCAGCTGACCTTAAAATAGGAAGATTTTCCAGGTGGGCCCAAAGTAAGCACAAGAGTTCTTAAAAGTGAAGGAGTCAGAGAAAGAGACATCACCGTGGACCCAAGGTCAGAGTGATCTGATGTAAGAAAGACTCCACCTGCAGTCGCTGGCTTTGAAGTTGTCGGAAGGGGCCTCGAGCCAAGGAATGTTGGCAGCCTCTAAAAGCTGGAAAAGGCAAGAGAATGGATTTTCTTTTAGAGCCTCCAGAAAAAAAAAAGAAAAAACACAGCCTGCTCACACTTAAGAGTTTAGCCCAGCGAGACCTGAGTCCGACTTCTAACCTACAGAAACGTGAGATGATAGACATGTGTTGTTTTAAGCTCCTAAATCTGAGGTCATTGGGCATGCCAGCCATGGAAAACATTTTTAAATTATTTATTAAAATTATTTATTATTATTTTATAATTAATAATAATAAATTAATTATTATTATACTAAATAAATTATTATTATTTATTATAATTATTTATTATTTTTCCCTTCCTTTCTGTTTATCACAAAGGAAGAAACTGAAAATCAGGAAAATGAATGTTTTATTCATGATCTATCAACTGTATCCAAGCAAAGACTGTGATTTTTAAATCAGTCTCTAAGGGCACAGAATGATTACTGGGCATAAACTTGCTTCCTGGTACCGGCTTAAATCGCATTTTGAGGAACCTGTACCTTTCTAGATGCGTAGTGCAGCTGCTGTCACCAAAGGCCAATATCTTTCTTTGAAAGGTATTCTGGCCCCCACCTTCTAACCTGCACTGGGAAATAAGCTCCTCCTTTTCTCCTCCACAATGGAAGGACTGCAATGGGACGGCGTGTTACTTCTCTGCTGATGCACAGAAAACGACCCCAAACTTCGAGGCTTAAAATCACACTCATTAATTACCTCCCAGCTCATGGGTTAGTAGACTGGGCACAGCTCATATCCCATAAGACTGAAGTCAAGGTGTCAGCTGGGCTGCCTTCTCATCTGGAATGATCCACCTCCACATCCCTCAGGCTGTCGGGAGAATCCATTTCTTTGCAGCTGCAGAGGTCACGGAGGCTTGCCTTCAAGACTAACAAGAGAGCAAGTCTCTAACATCTAGACCTTCCTCTAAAGGTCTTACTCGATTGGGTCATGTGCACTCAGGATTATCTCCTTTTCAATTCACTTAAAGCTAACTGATTAGGGACTGTAATCTCATCTGTGAAACCCCTTTCCCTTCACCAAGAATGTGACACAGTCATGGGCATGTTATCTCATCACCTTTGCCATATGCTATGGGTTAGAATCAAGTTGCAGGCCCCCTTTGCATTCCAGGGGAGGGGATTGCACGAGGCCGTGGGTCTTAGGGTGGCCTTGGGGATGCGAATTCTGCCTACCACAAACGGAGAGGTACGGACGGGAGGGGATATTCGAGCCGAAAGTCACTCTAGCGACTGTCTCATCCAACTCGCTTCCTTTATAAATGAGGAAACTGGAGTCCAAAGAGGTAGAAGGAATGGCTTCTGGTTCATTCCACACATGGTTACTAAGGCCTCCTGATCCTGGAGCTGTTCTTGGTGCTAAAGATGCAGCAGTGAACAAGCAGCAGACAAAACCAAATCCTGGTAGATGGAGAAAGACAATCACGGAAACAGTAAGAAAAAAGGCTGGGTGAGCCTTGGGGCTGGAGAAAGGACCCACGGGTGTAGATGGTGAATCATTCCCGGTGGAGGAAAGGTTTCCCCCCATGGGAGAGGCTCCTATCTTACCCGGCGCTCTAAGTTTCCGGGTGCTTTGCCCATTTCCACCTCACGGCAGCTGTGTGGAGTCTGTTGGGCGAGAGGTTGCCTGGAGATGCAGCCTAACCCAGATGCCAAGGAGGCAACACGGGTGGTGCTTGGGGGCAAAGGGCAGGCTGAGAGAGGGTGCCCATCAAGAACCTCGGGAGAGGAGAGAAAAGCAGAGGCAGAGACAGGAAGGTGGCCCCAACTTCCCCAGGAAGACCATCATCCCGTGTCCTCCCCGGCTCTGCTCTCCCTAGCGCTCAGTATCTCTGGTTCTCGTTGCCCTCTTCCTCTCCACCCCGCTCTCCTTTACTTTCTTACTTCATCACCTCATTCCTCATGCTTCCTTTGCTACCTCTGTTTTTTTTTTTTTTTTTTTTTGCAGTGCGCGGGCCTCTCACTGCTGTGACCTCTCCCCGTTAAGGAGCACAGGCTCCGGACGCGCAGGCTCAGCGGCCATGGCTCACGGGCCCAGCCGCTCCGCGGCACGTGGGATCCTCCCGGACCGGGGCACAAACCCGCGTCCCCTGCATCGGCAGGCGGACTCTCAACCACTGCACCACCAGGGAAGCCCAACTACCTCTATTTTTTAACTGAAGTATAGTTGATTTACAATATCATATTAGTCTCAGGTGTACAGCATAGTGATTCAGTTTTTTTTTTAAAGATTGCACCCCATTAAAAATTATTACAAGATGATGGCTATAATTCCCTGTGCTGTAGAATACATCCTTGTTGCTCATCTCTTTTATACATAGCAGTTTGCATCTCTTAATCCCATACCCCAGTTTGTCGCTCCTCCCTTTCCTTTCTCTTTTGGAAACCACCAGTCTGTTTTCGACGTCTGTGTCTGAGCCTGTTGTGTTTGGCGCGTGCGTTCATTTGTATTATTTTTGGATCGCGCATGGAATGACGTCACGCAGTACAACCGACAAGCTCCCCTTCGCTCTCCTCCCAGCTCTCTCGCCTCACTTCTCCCGCTCCTCTTCTAATCCTTGCCCAGCTCCTCACCCACTTCTCTTCTCACTTCTCTCTCCCTTCCCCCGACCTCTTTCCCTCCCTGTGAAAGGCACATCCCACTTAAGTTCCTTCCAACATCTGGCCTGGAGCAACCACCTTCTTTCTCTGAGATTCGATTTCCTCTTCCCCCGTTTGTAATAATTAAAGGAGAGAATGCGCTAATGCTTAATCATAAAAAACTTTCCATGACTGTCTGCTTCTCTTCCCTGATCTCCCTTCCTTTCGTTACGCTCTCGCAGTGACTTCTCACTCTTTTACTCTTGTATTCTCTCCCCTCTCCCTTTTCCTAGCTCCCTTCAGTTTGCAGGGGGCGGGGGTGGGGGGGAATGACTTATTCCTGGCTGAAAATGTTTTCATTTCTGGTATCCTGGCTCTTTCAGAGGATGCACTGAAGTCTGAACACAGTCTACTCCTACCCCAGCTCCCTGAGTGTGCTCTCCATCGCACCTACCGCCGTGTGAATCGTCTGGCTTATTTCTCTGGTGACCGGTCCCCATCAGGATGCAAGTTCCCTAGGGCCAAGATCTTGCCTCCCTGCTTCGAGGCTCCACTCACGGCCCTCGAGTGGGGTCTTGGCAGGAGAGGTGCTCCACAATTATTTGAGTTTATTAAGTGGATGAATAGATGAATGGATGGGCCAATAACTAGCTGGATAAATGGAGGGATTTTTTAATAAAACAAAATCAGGTCAGAGTTAAATCCTGACCCTACCGTCTCAATACTTGGGCAAGCTAATTGGTGCTTAATCAGTGGCCCTAGAAACCTGAAGAAGTGAGCAGAGGATGTGGTGTTCTCTTCTCACCTCCTTCTTCCCAGCCCTACCCCCTGATTTGGGGGGAAAATAACACAGAGAAGGGAGCTCCGGAAGTGACTGCCTTTGATAAGGTTGACCCCCCATCGGGCCCACAGAGATGACCCCGATTGGAATTCTGGTAGCTGTAGCTGGCATACACCCCTGCTACTTGTCCCTGTGGGTATTTCTCCTACTAAAGTGCTTTAAAGACAGCGAGTGCCTTCTGGAAAAGTGATCAGCCTCCAGTACACTATCCAAGGGGCACATTCTGAGTTTTGTGCTATAAAATGACCCCCCAGCTCCTCACTGGAGCAAAACTCACCTGAAGGAAGCCCCAGCCAGCTCACCTTCACGAGGGGCGGGTTCTAACAGATTGAGTGCAGATAGGCTTGCATCCCTTTTGAGAAAAGTGCTGGTTCCTGAGCCAGATATAGCCCTGGGGGATGTTTATAGGCCTGCTAACTTGTTTCAGAGCAAAATTAATCAGAAACATAACAGGGGAGGGAGGTATTTTTCGCTTCTCCAGTTAATGAACGAATGGATTTCCTATTCATTATTCATTGACTTTGAAGTTTAATGAATAGCTCAGGGACAAGCACTAAATTTTGGTATTTATAGAAAATCAGCACAAGCCAGATTCACTACACATCAAGTAGCAGTTTATTATACATAATGAGTTTCACTTATTACTTTATCTGGTATTTATCAACTTTAAATTTTTAAGGTACAGAAAGCAATGAATTCATTAAGAATGCCCTCGCTCTTCACTCTCTTTTGGTTTTATTCCTTTGTGAGAACCAGATGAAAGTTTCCAAGAGCCTGCATTGCTTTTCATCTGTGTCTGTGTTCTAATTTTTTTTTCTGTTTCCAGGAGAACTAATCTTTCCCTTGACATTCATCAACTTTTTCCATTCATTTCCCTTCTGCTGGTAAAATAATACCTTTCCTCCTCTTCTCTCCAGAAAAAGAAAAAAGAATCAGGGATCTCACGTTTAATATTAGAGTAAATAGAAGAAAAGACATTTTAAGACTTATGCTGTGTGATAGCCTAAAACCCGCAGAAAATCTATAAGAAAAAGCATAAAACTCCATCTCAATAGCCCACACCCACTCCCCAGAGTCTTCAACCATAGACATTTGAAGAGAATAAACTTAGGGATGCTTTTTCAAAAGGAAAAAGTAAGGGGAATTCCCTGGCTGTCAAGCGGTTATGACCCGGCACCAAAAAAAAAAAGAAAAGGTAAGAGATCGATACTACCAAACAGAGCCTCTTGATCTTTTTTATCATAATCAATATCATAATCATTACATCTTTATTTTAGGCCTAAATATGGTGGAGGCAGAAACAGAAAACTGTTTTACTTTTCCAATAATGATCAACAGCTGTGATCTGTGAAAATCTCCCTTCCCATTGGAGAGTGGTTTTCTTTAACATCTAAGTCTGACCCAATGGTCTGTTTAGTTATCTTCCATTTTTGAAGCCATCTTGCTTAAGTTACTAAGGCTCATGCAGTCCTTTTCATACTTCTGTTCCATACCCAACTCAAGGTTCCCTACATCCTGACCCTACCATCCCAATACTTGGGCAAGCTAATTGGTGCTTAATCAGTGGCCCTAGAAACCTGATGAAGTGAGCAGAGGATGTGGTGTTCTCTTCTCACCTCCTTCTTCCCAGCCCTACCCCCTGATGTGGGGGGAAGATAACAGAGAAGGGAGCTCCGGAAGTGACTTGCGAGGGACTCCCTCTCCACTGGGCCATGCCTTCCTGCTGACCTCTCAAGGCTGACCCTCATGATGTATTGTACTTCATTCTTCTGCTGCAAGGACGTCTTAGCTCCATGTGTGTGGGTCCTCGGCCAGCCCAAGTCTCCCAATCTCACACCACTGTGAACACAAACTCTGGGACCTGTGCATGGAGAGGGTCTCTTTTTATGACTCTTGGGAATCGAAACGTGAGGAATATGGTCTCCTTTTTCTGCATGAACGTGTTACCAGACTCCCCTTCTCCAAAGCTCTGTTGCCTGCTCCAAGAAGATCAGCCAGGTCAGCAAGCCCAATGGATAAAGGACACCCAACTAGGGAATAATATAGGCTCCTCCTCTTACAGAACTTCCCTATTTATCCGTAGTTTTATGAGTGGTTCTTTGGCGACCTCCATCCTTTGGTTTAGGTGAAGAAGAAACTTCTCGAGGTCCTCCATCCTACAGCCATACCCTTTACAGTAAGGCTTTGCAGTGGACCCCTCCCATCTGGAGATGGTGTCTACTCCCCGACCCCTTCAGTGAGGGCGGATCTTGCAACTTGCTTGGACCAACAGAATGAGGCGGAAATGACGTGCTGCTTCTGAGCCCTGACCTTAAGAGACTGTGTGCACTCTTGTTTACTCTTGGGATTCTCCCCAGCACTTAAGTAACAGTTTGCAATTATATTATTATTTATGTAAAATTTTAGCCATCTCCTAAAATGCATTGTCAATTTCGTGGGAACAGGAAACTTGCCTATTTTGTTCTTTACTGAATACTCATCTCCCAGTCCAGTGTCTGGCCTTCAATGGCACTCAGAAATATTTGTACTGGGGGAAGGATGAACCAAAGAAGAATTTCTGGATGGAAGATGCTCAAAGATAATATTTTAGAACTTAAATACCTACTTTGACTTTTTATGATGTATCAAACAATGGAGGCCTCTCCTATCATCACTATAAACCTCCCTACCTCATATTGTCAGTAAAGTCAATTCCTCTGATAAAGTTTATTGTGTGTTTGAATTTTGTGTATTTTTGTTCCTTGAGGAGACAGACGAAGGGATTAGAGTCACATCTGAATCAATGTGGTGAAGAATCAAGACCGAATGCAAGGAAGCAGAACCCAGGGGAACGTGAGATAAAAGAAATGAATGTCTTTCATAAATCTGGGGGAGATTTTGGGATTTCCATGGGCTGTGGAATTTGAAAAACCAAGTCAGTTTCACCAGGAAAACTGCAGAGATGCTCCATCTAATATCTGGATGAATGAAGGTGAATGAGATACGGTTCCTGACCTCGGAGAGTTTATGATCTGGTCATATCCGACCCTTAAGTGCACATTGAGTTTTCATGGTCGAGTATCTCCAAGGCTCAGCTCCTCCAAATGCTGTGCACATCACAAGGGAGAGCGTGGGTCACAGGGACGTCATTGAACGAGAAGCCAAAGGGCCTGAACGCCGACCTCGACTCTGGCACCGGGTCCCTGAGTGTGCCCGGCATGGGCCCTCCCCTCTCCGAGGCTCAGTTTGTGTGAGTCAAGGAAATACACTGGGAATACCTACTCTCCGTAAGTTGACTTGGATGGGGTGTGACCTTATGGAGTTGTGCTTTCCTTTCCTTTTCCACCTGATGTATTATTCATTCTTCCCCCAGGACCATTCACTGATCACTTTAGGAAGCAGAATCATCAACGCAGGAAGAGCACACATGGCAGAGAGGAAATAAACTCATTCAGAGAGAGACTTGCTAATCAGTAACAGTCGCTGTGCTAGGATTTGCTTCCCTTATGAAAGCTGGAAAGAGGGATAGTGAGGCCAAGGTAGCCACTAAACCCTGAACCACTAAACCCTCCCCTTTCCTCAAGCAGGGTGGAATGTGTGTTTTAGTGACTGGGTAATATTTGAGGGGGAAAAAAATAGGATAGAGACGTCGATGGTTGCTAGGCACCCTGCAGACTTTGCAAAATAAATATATTAACGTCTAATGGTCGATCTTTCTTAGTATCATTTCTCTCCACCCCGGCAGGGCTGTGACTCTGGGGGATGCCAGGGCGAGTTATTAGCAATTATGAACTCTGGTCATTTGGAAAAGGTTGACAATGAACAGATTTTTAAATCCTGTTTCAAGATGTTCCCCTCATTAAACCACATAAAATGCAGTCACTCAATCTGAGAGTCAGTTAATACCCGCTGAGCGCTCTATGCCAGGCATGGAGCTGGGCACTTTGACTTGGGTTGTCTTTCTTTCATGCTCACCCAAACCCTTGAGATAGAAGTGAGCAGGTCATCTGTAGATAATGCAGCCGAGGTCCAGAGAAACAAATTGAGTTGTTCAAGGACGGAATGGGGGCTGGAATCCCATTTTCCTGATTCCTGGTCCGATGCTCCCAGTCAAACTTTGTGTCCCAAGATATAATCTGAGCAAAATGTGAAATTTTTTTTAGTCTTAATCATCACAATGTGTTTCTTTTTTTTTTTCCTATGTGTGTGGCATTGTACTTTGTACCTTGTTGCATTATTTCATTTGATCATTGTCAAAAGCATTTGCGATAGAGATTATTGTAAACTATTTTACAGCTGAGACTCTCACGGAGATCAAGTAAGTGGTCCGAGATCACCGAGCCAGAGGGTGGCAGAGCCAGGATAATGCAAGACCAGATCCACCTGCCTCCAGGGCCTGCCTGTCACCTTTGGGGCCTGACACCCCCTAGAGCAGAGTTTATACCCCAAGTCTGGCTGCCCTACTGAACAGAGTAAGCTGTGCTAGATTTTATTTATTTAGTTCATTTATTTATTTATTTTTTTGCAGTACGCGGGCCTCTCACTGTTGTGGCCTCTCCGGTTGCTAAGCACAGGCTCCGGACACGCAGGCCCAGCGGCCACGGCTCACGGGCCCAGCCGCTCCGCGGCACGTGGGATCCTCCCGGACCGGGGCACGAACCCGTGTCCCCTGCATCGGCAGGCGGACTCTCAACCACTGTGCCACCAGGGAAGCCCTATTTAGTTTATTTTTTAAAAACTTCTTTCTTTCTTTCTTCCTTCCTTCCTTCCTTCCTTCCTCTCTCTCTCTCTCTCTCTCCCCCTCCCTCCCTTCCTTCCTTCCTTCCTTCTTTCTTCCCTCCCTCCCTCCCTCCCTCCTTCCTTCTTTCCTTCCTTTCTGGCTGTGTTGGGTCTTTGTTGCTGCGCCCGGGCTTTCTCTAGTTGCGGCGAGCAGGGGCTACTCTTCGCTGTGGTGCACGGGCTTCTTATTGCGGTGGCTTCTCTTGTTGCGGAGCACGGGCTCTAGGCACCCAGGCTTCGGTAGTTGTGGCACATGGACTCAGTAGTTGTGGCTCACAGGCTCTAGAGCACAGGCTCAGTAGTTGTGGCGCACAGGCTTAGTCGCTCCGCAGCATGTGGGATCTTCCTGGACCAGGGCTTGAACCCGTGTCCCTTGCGTTGGCAGGCGGATTCTTAACCACTGCGCCACCAGGGATGCCCTGTGCTAGATTTTAAACTAATGCCAAGCTCTCTTAAAATCCTTAACTCCTTCCTGTTATTCACATTATCTGCAACTCTGACTTTTATCCTACGCCCTTATCCATTCCATCAACAAATGCTGTTGGCTCCACTATCAAATGCGTCCATAAGCCCTCTCTTCTCACCGTCTCCAGGCTACCAGCCTGGAATGAACACATGCCCCCATCTCCCAGCTGGGTTATGACGATGACCTCCTTTCTGGTCTCCCCACTCATGCATGTCCTTGACCTCCCTGGAGTCTATTTTATATACACAAACAGAGGGATTCCTGTAAAATACAAACCAGAACACATCACTGCCGTCTCTCAGGCCTGCAGTAGCCTTGCATCTCATTACAACGAAATCCAGACTCCTTCCCATGGGCTTCAGGGCCCCGCGGAAGTGGCCTTCAGCTGCCCCTCTGGCTGGGGTCCTCCCCGTCTCCAGCCACAAAGGTCCCTTCACTGTTGCTGGAAAACAGGGGGTGCACCAGCCCCATCAGAGCCTTGGCACTGCTTGTTTTCCGTTCCTGGAATGCTGCTCCCCTGCACGGTGCTTCCTTCCTCACCCCATTCATTCAGGTTTCTGCTCAGAAGCCAACCCTTGATTCCATCCCCTGAGATACTTTGTTCTGCTTTATAGAATGTTTCACCCCTTGACATTATATTAAACAGTTTCCTTTCTTTCTCTCCTATTATAAACTCTATAAGGGCAGGGATCTTTATTTTTCTCACCAACATACTTCCTTCCCCATTGCCTACTATGTACCCTAGCACATAGTAGTTGCTCAATAAATTTTTTGAATGTATGAACAAAATCATGAGATTCCTTTCCCTTTTACTCAGAGCAATTCTAGAGAATTTGTCCTCTCTTCACTAGATTACAAGTTTTTCGGGAGCATGGACCCTGTTCTTCGTGCCCCCAGTTGCACAAGTCTCAAAGAAAATTGATTGAAATTAGTGGAATATGAGGAAAGCGGATCTAAATTGTCTATGTGGATAATAGCTATCTACCAACAACAAAACCAAAATGTTATGCTTCTAGGAGCACAAGAAACGTTCAGCTGACCAACTTTAAAATTCATTAATCAAAGTACATGCTGCCAATACAATAGAAATAGCTCACACTAAAGGAATTATTGTGTGTGTGTGTGTGTGTGTGTGTCTTTCTTTCTCTTTTATTTCTTTGCTATCATATTAGTGGGGCTTCTGGAAGGAACAGAAATAAACTCACATATTCAATCCTCATGGTCAACAAGAAGTCTGCTACATTCTTCCCAATGTCCTTTGAAGCATCATTTAGATGGTTAATTAGTATCCCCAGCTCTTCAAGCACTCTGATTCCTAAACAAATGCTTCCTAATTTTTTCAAGTCTGAGGACCTCTTTTCAAAATCAAGTACTGTTAAGCTCCGGAATCCACTGATTTGAGAAACTGCATAAGAGACCAAGTTTCCTATGGGCTTAAAACTGTGCCTGGCAGAGAATTAATAGTGAATAGTCATGTATCAAAGTAACTAATTAATTTGATATTTGTTGAATGAATCAATTCTGTAACCATCTCTAACTCATCTATATATTTGATATGAATCACAGCATATACATATATATTTGGCATGATTGCTATAGTAGGGAACGGTTGAGCATAATGTGGATTTTGCATTTGCTCATGTGTGATTTTGTTTGGGAGAGACACGAGGTGAGTGTAGAAAACTGCTCCCAGCGGAAGCCGGCCGTGTAGGAGTACACAAATTACATACACCTCCAACCTCCAACCTCCAGGAGCTGCCTTCTGCCACTGGATGCGTTAGGGGCCACAGGCATCCACAGGTGGTATTACAGCCCTTCATCTCCTATTAGATAACCTTCCCTCGACCCCTCCCCAATAATTCACAAGCTGCAACCGTTCTGATGCCTGTGTTCACAAGCAAACCCCACGTCTTTTTCCACGTAAAACACCATATTTATTTTAGTAGTTAGGTATTATTTCATTCTTTTTTATGGCTGAGTAGTAGTCCATTGTATACCTATAATCATACTAAGTGCAGTAAGTCAGACAGAGAAAGACAAATATTGTATGATATCACTTATATGTGGAATCTAAAATATGATACAAATGAACTTATTTAGAAAACAGAAGCAGACTCTGAGACATAGAAAACAAACTTTTGGCCACCAAAGGGGAAAGAGATAAATTAGGAGTTTGGGATTAATATTATGCACTACTATGTGTAAAACAGACAAACAGCAAGGTCCTACCGTATATCACAGGGAACTATATTCAGAAATCTTGTAATAAGCCACAATGGAAAAGAATATGAAAAAGAATATATATGTACATATATATGTATATATGTGTGTGTATATATATATATATATAACTGAATCACTTTGCTGTACACCAGAAACTAACACAACACTGTAAATCAACTATACTTCACTAAAAAAATGTTATGTATTTCTTAACAATTTTGCAGGTATAAAAGAAGGCTACTGTTTGATTGTTGTTTTTTTTAATGTGTCACTGATGATTTTTGAGTGCTATACCCCAGCTCCATTTTCCCATAAGCCTGTTGGGTTTTGTTCCATGATTGTAAATAGCTCAGTGATTTTTAGGAACATATATATTGCATTTTAGCAGAACTAACTATGCACATATGTATAAAGTATATTAATTATTTAGTCAGCTTTACCTTCTTATAAGTTCATGGATCTAGGCATGGTGTAAATGACAGTCTTAAAGCTAGAACGTAGTAATTTATTTGATTTTCTTTTTTTTTTTTTTGCGGTACGCGGGCCTCTCACCGCTGTGGCCTCTCCCGTTGCGGAGCACAGGCTCCGGACGCGCAGGCTCAGCGGCCACGGCTCACGGGCCCAGCCGCTCCGCGGCATGTGGGATCTTCCCGGACCGGGGCACGAACCCGCGTCCCCTGCATCGGCAGGCGGACTCTCAACCACTGCGCCACCAGGGAAGCCCTAGGTTTTGTTTTTTAACATTTCTGAATCAGGGACTTTGTGTCATTCAAGATTTGGCCAGAGAAGCAGAACACCAATAAGTAATAGATAACAAGGATTCGTTGCAGAGATTAGACCTTAGACTGAGTGGTGCTGGTGGACAAGTTCATGCAGGGCTGTTGTCTCAATGACCGTCACTATAGCTCACTCGGGCCAATAGTTGGAGATGAAGACTAGGCCTGAAGTAGGACAGAATAGGGACAGACTCAGTCTATGAGGACATCCCGTCCAAGTTTGATGATCTAATGACCTGCAGGAGAGCTTTGCCAAAGAGGTGTACGCGTACCTGGCCGAAGATGCAGAGGAGCTGAAGGAGGAGCTCTGGTGGGATCTGAGGAAGCTATGGGCCTCGGTTCTGCCTCTAGAAATCTTGGAGGATGTGAACAAGCTGCCCGGGAGACTGGTGCCCCTGCCGCGACCCTCAGAGCATACAAACAGCTGCCGTTTCACTTCCGCCTTCCAATGGTGAAGAGGTTTGGCTTTTAAGAGAGTAAATTGCTCAAATTTGAGATCTCTCAGACCCATCAGAAGACATCTGCTTATGTTCAGAGACTCCCAGACCGTAATGAGAAAATACTGCCTTATAAGCTAAATGCTAAAATGTAGGCGAATACATATAAACATGAATACAAACACAAATGCAATCTCAGAAAATGATGGGCGTCGTTTCCTAAACCCAGGTGGCTCAGAATATGTTCCTGTTATTTTTAAATTAAATTTGAAATAGAACATTTTAAACATCTTGTAGAGAACTTCTGGAACCCGGAATCTATAATCCTGATTTGAGAAACTCTACATGCAGTGGTCAAAAATTGGCTTGAGAACCAGAACTGCTTCTACCATTTGCTTTTGACTTTGGGCAAATGCCCTTAAATTCTCCGAGGCTCAGATTCATCCCATATGAAGCGGGGCAAATAACAGTAATTATCCTGTCGTGAGGATTCAGTAAGATATTAGGAGGTATTTCGAGGGGTGCGGGATGCCCAAAGTGTCAGGAGAATGTGAGCTCTTTCCTGGCTGTTCTCACAACTGTCGACACCATCATCCTCATTAAAGTTATTATGTCTATTATTTAGCCAGTTCCCTCTGGGATAAATAGCAAGGTCTAATTATGTGAAAATTGGTCTCTGAGAAGTTGAAGGCAAATCTGAGCTTGATGCCCCTGGATTCAGAGTAAATGAAGACAGAAAACGGGTTCTATGACCCGAGGTGTCTCCTTCTGCACCGGGCACCAGTTATGTGTTCTCACTTGGCAGTGAGCACAGCTTTCATCTCCTGGGGAACATGTTTAGAGAAACTATGTGATGTCTCACCACCAGTAGACCTGAGCCTAGCCTCTCTCTTCTTGGCCTCCGTCTGCATGAAAGATGGCAGAGGAGTTATTCAGCTAAAACCCGAGGTCAAAAACGGGCGCTCATAGGCCATATCTCTGTTTGACCCACAAGCATTTTGAAAAGCTTTGATCAGAAATCAGAAACATACACATGAAGGCCTTGATTTTCTAAAAAGAAACACGCAAACAAAAAGATGGTGGGCAATCTGACCCTTCTACTTGCTACTCATCTGCTTCTGGTTGACGATGGCCTCCACAGGCCACCACCCTCTCCCCCCACTACATCCCTGACCAGGGACTGTCTCTTGATATTTGTCATTGACCTTGAAGGGATGCTTTTCTTATAATACAGATACGTTTTTCTCCATCTGATTCAAACCAAACCAAGGGAGAAATCGAAAGATGGACCTCCAGGTCCTTGGATTTTGAGAAAAATGAGCTCGACCGTATCTCTTTGTGAAAGAGAAGTTTATTTCTGTAAGTTGGCATGCAGAGCCAATGTGTGTCAAAAGCTGCAACTTCGGATGTCATTGTAAAACAAGTCTTCGAGATTAAGACCACTAAACCATCTCCAGTGTTTGCTCTTCATTTCTCTGTTAATAGAAATGCCCAAGCTTTGGCTCAGGACACGGTGGACCCATAAGTGGAAGGGCATCTCTATTTCACATCATGTGTCCGGGAGGTCTACACCTCTGATGAGGTAGAGCAGCAACTTTTCAGGCTTTCCAACAGCAGGCCCAGTTGCGATGGAGCAGTGTTTGAGGGTTTGTCTCCCAGCAAGATCATGCTTTCATAATATTATTTGCTGAGTTTATAACTCGGCGTAGATGATGGGAAGGCAGGTCTGGGGCACATGTCCCAGTCCCCTGGATGGGGGCTGCATGGTGAGGGTTAGTCCAGAGCTGAAACTTGGAGGTCCAGGGAGGATGCTGGCTCTTGGGAAATAAGATGCTAGGTCACCCAGTCTTGTCCACGCCCTCTCCCACTGTCTTTGTGTCTGTCCCCTTCTGGGCAGCGCCCCAGGACGTGTGGTTCCAATCCAGCACAAGTCCAGGGGATTTTGCCTCCTAAATATCTGTGTGTCCACTTTCCATGAACTGCCACCGACCTCCACCACGCTGGTCTAATTTCCTTCCCCTTTAAGCCTGTGTTACTGAAACACACTGTTCTCCCTTCTCTGTTCTCCCAGCTTCAGTCTTAGTCTCTGCCCAATCCGTTCTTCTAGCAGCAGCCAGAGCCATCTCTGTGAAATGCAAATTTGATCTCCTGTAAAACCTTCTAATGGTTTCTCACTGTTTTAGAACAAAATCTAAAAATCTAAGCAGGGCCTCCCATGGCTGGACTTTGCTTGTCAGTCTCGGCACAGATCTCACCTCTGCCTTCTCTGCTCCCTCCAGGCGTAGGTTAAATCCCTCCAATGGGCTCCATCCTGTATAGGTCCATTGTGCATCTGTGTTCTCTGACTGTAATTCTTCTCCTCTCCTTTAACGCCTGCCCTAATCCTTTGTACCTAAACCCGCTCACCACCTCCCGGGGAGCCCCTTCTGTCCTCCTGACTCGTTCAACTCTCACCATCCAGTGCTCCCGCAGAAGCCCGCGTCTTCTCAGCACTTGATGCAGATTGCACGCTTTTTATGGGATTCCTTAGGGAGTGTCCCCGTGGTGGCCATGACCATCCTCTAACGACAGGGAACGGAACTGACAGCGGGTCCCAGGTCCTGGGCTTTGACCTCCATCCTTGTGTTTGCAATAAGGCCGCTCCTTCCCTGGGAGGAGCCAGTGAACAAGCCAGTGAACCAGCCACTGGTTCAACTTGAACCAGCCAGTGAACGAGCGCAGCAGGCCCACCAAAGCAGACTTGTTTCCCAGAGACGAGGTTCTCCTCGGACAGCCAAGTCTGGCTGCAGGATTCCTAGTCGTCTGTGTTTTTTATTAACATCTTTATTGGAGTATAATTGCTTTACAATGTTGTGTTAGTTTCTGCTGTAGAACAAAGTGAATCAGCTCTATGTATACATATATCCCCAGTTGGTTTTGAGAAACGCGCCTTAGACTACATGGCCGTCGGGGAAGCTTCTACAGCCATCTCTCCCTTTTCCTTTCGCTCAAGTTCATTCTTGCATCACATTCTGACTACTTTCCAACCCCTTCTGGCTCCCTCTCTTGCTTTTATTCAAACAAGCAATGCCCTAATTACCTTATATGCTTAATCTAACACTGATGTTTGCCTTTGAGAGGACCTGGACTAGTACAGTCTTTTTTCCTGACTATATGTTAAACTTCACGAGGGTAGAGAGGTCACATCCCTTCAGGACACCACTGGCCCCAGGACCTCACACAGTGTCTGACATACACAAAGTTGCCAACAAAGTACCACTAAGTAAATGAAGAATCTTTGCTTCTGAGCACACTTTTTTCTCTCCTTGGAACACGCCCCTGTGGGTCTCATCCATCATAACTCACCCACCAGCCTATGAAACCTTCACCAATATCACGACTCAGTTATCTATTCCCACTCCAGTGCTCTCATTAAATATTTCACATTCTTCTATCACAGTGTTTGTCACTATCTGAATTTCTAAATCAGACTTTACCACTGATTTTGAGCCCCTTGAGTGCAGAGATACTATTTTGTATTTCTTCATTTGTTTCATTGCCATCTACAATGATTAATCCATTTTAGATGACCGTTAAACATGGGAAGGAAGGATGGATGGAAGGGAGGGAGGGAGGAAAGGAGGGAGGGAGAGAGGAAAGAAAACTGGGAGTAGAGCTTAGCTTCAGTAATTATTCATTTCTTCATCTTTAAAAGGTTCCAGCTATCCCAAAATGTTCATAGGAAACACAAGAGAAAATAGACAGGCTTCATATATCCAAAATTACTTTTTATTTATTTTTTTTCCGGTACGCGGGCGTCTCACTGTTGTGGCCTCTCCCGTTGCGGAGCACAGGCTCCGGACGCGCAGGCTCAGCGGCCATGGCTCACGGGTCCAGCCGCTCCGCGGCAGGCGGGATCTTCCCGGACCGGGGCACGAACCCGTGTCCCCTGCATCGGCAGGCGGACTCTCAACCACTGCACCATCAGGGAAGCCCTAAAATTACTTTTTAAATAGAAGCAATTCTAGAGTAGTTTGCCGTCGTGGGAAGGACATGGACTCTCAAATCTCTCAGTCCTGGGTCAAAACCTCTGTGTATGGCGTGCACCACTGTGACCCTGGGAAAATCAGCTCCCTGCTCCTTCATTTCCCCCACCGTAAACCAGGATCCAGTAAATGTCATGAGGCAATGCATGCAAAACCCTTGGCACAGAGTAGGAGCTAGAGAATTAGGAGCCACTGTTTTCTGTAAACTTCAAGTCCCGGGGCGCAGCCTGAAACACATGACCGGGGTCAAGTTTTTAGTATGGAGTCTTAAACAGATAAAGAGAAGCAGCAACCCCACTGCAAAAGAATATATATTTGTGTCCTGGCAGCCAGAGTGATTTGAGCCTCACATCACAGACAATTGTCAGACCAAAATAATCTTCACCAGGATTTCAGCTTTAAAATATGTGTTTTTAAAAAATCTTGGCTCCGCATGATTTGTCAAGCTCTAGTTTTATATTTTTATTGAGAAAAAAAAAAGCCCTGTCATTTCACACTTGCTTGTTACTGTTTGCTACCTTCTGACAGCTTTCACTGCCTGGATTGGAATTTGGAAAGACGAGATGAGACATTTCAAAGATGCCGGTGTTCTCAGGGACCACAGATGGATTTACATAGCCTTGCGCTTTAATTTCCCACCTCACCAGTTCCACGTCCTGCAGCCCCACCAGCTCCTGGCGAAGGCTCCCTTGGGCCGTGCTGTCACCAGCCTCATTTTTAAATATCCTTAAACATTGTCACTTATGCCTAGCATACCTCCCTACCTCACCTACCTTCTCTTACCTCATCACCTTCCTGAAGGTTTCCTTTACCCAGGCCGATTTGAAATCTCTCCTTGGCACCATCACTGAACATGACTTTCTCATCTTCTTTTGTGTGTTCACTTCAAACATTTATCCAGTGTCCACCGTGTGGCAGATTCACAGAGAAGGACCGAGGGTACAAAAGTGAATAAAATGGACACAATCTTCCCCAAGTCCCGGAGCACATAATTTGGTTGAGGAAATGAATAATTGGATAATTACGAGTCTGTAAAGTGCCACAAAGTAGGCGGCCGTCCATGACGGTTTGACCAGTCAAAAGAGGTAGAGGACATTGTAGTACCACCACCAATAACAGCAACCCTATTTCAACATAACACAACTAACATAACTGTAATAGTTGTGTATTGCTGTGTCGTGAAATACCACAGACTAACAGTTTAAAGCAATACTAATGTATCACCACCCTGAGTCTGTGGGCCAGGAGTCAGCATGCTTTAGCTGACACCCCTGTTCAAGGTCTCACAGGCTGTAACTGAGGTGTCATCTGGGGTCACGCTTCATCTGGAGGCTTGACCGGGAAGATCCGTCAGGTCGTTGGCAGAATTGATGTCCTGTGGTTGTAGGACTAGGGTCCACATTTTCTTGTTGGTTGTCAGCCAAGCCTACTCTCAGCTTCCAGAGGCCACTCTCTGGTCCTTGTCATGTTCCCCCCCCCATACACCCTCTCATGCTTCGAATCATTCCCTTCAGGAAGCGTCCAGTCCCATTTAAGGGCTCACCTGATTAGGTCAGGCCCACCAAGGATAATCTCTCCTTTTGTTTTTTTTGTTTTGTTTTGTTTTTTGTTGTTGTTGTTTTTGTTCGTTTTGCGGCACGCGGGCCTCTCACTGTCGTGGCCTCTCCCGCTGCGGAGCACGGGCTCTGGACGCGCAGGCCCAGCGGCCATGGCTCACGGGCCCAGCCGCTCCGCGGCAGGCGGGATCTTCCCGGACCGGGGCACGAACCCGCGTCCCCCGCATCGGCAGGCGGACGCTCAACCACTGCGCCACCAGGGAAGCCCCGTCTTTATTGGCTTTTGAGCAGTGGCAGCCGGACCCCACTTTCAGTTACAGCCCCCCATGTTCCTGCATGGTGTGCAGCGTCCGCAGCCCCCGGGGTGTGGACCCCTGTGACTGATGAACTGCCGTTGATCTCATCTGTCTGGTGTTGCATATGCTGTATGTGTGGTCATTCGCATACCTCCAGGGTGGGGATCCCTTGTTACCAATGGCCATTAAACAACACTAAAATTACCACCCCAGGGGTAACACGAGGTAATCCTGTTCATATTTCTTTGGCCAAAGAGAATCCTTAACTTCAGGGAATTTCAAAAAATTATAACCTGTGTTCAAAAAGAAGAAAAATCTGAAGACTTTAGTGATAGCAGTTATGACTGCCCACCATGGTTAAGGATATAGACCCTGAAATCAGGCTCTTCCATTCATGACTTGTGGAATTGGAGGCAAGTTGCTTAATTTTTCTCTGCCTTTGTTTACTCTTTTATTAGTTAAAAAAAAAAGACATTAACAGTGAAACCTAACTCAGAGGTTTTTCATGAAGATTAAGTTAATGAATGCGTGTCAAGTTTTAGATGTTTGGAACAGTACCTGTTCTCATTACTCATTAGTTGTGTTAGATAATGAAGAATTCCCGACTCTGCTGCAGTATTTCCTGACTGATTGAGGACTTGTTAACCAGCATATAGGGAGTCACTAAGTTATATATTCATCCTATGAATATTTGCCGATCCCACACGTGCTCCAGAAAATGTTAGAGGCCCTGAAGATTACGCAGTAATCTCAATAGACAAAGTTCTGCCCCCATGGAGTTTACATTCTAGAGAAGGGAGACAGACAACACTTGTGTTAGATGGTGTTAACTGCTATGGAGACCAAATATAATAATAATAATAATAATAAGGTAAATAGGAATCTGAAATCAGGGAAGAGGGTCATTTGCATAAGATTCTCATGGAAAGGCACAAGACAAGTTGACATTTATGTAAAGACCAGAGAAAATGACACAGGGCCATTGAGCTACCCTCTTGTAAACAAGAGGTTTTACAAAGGAGACTGCATGTGCAAAGGTCCTGGGGCAGCAGCCTGCCTTGTATATCTGAGGCCCATTAAGGAGCTAGTGTGGAAACAGAGTGAGCCAGAGTTGGGGGAAGTAGCTGGGGAGGTGGGGAGGAGCAGGGAGCGAGGATGGAGTGGGGGAGGGCTAGTGTGGATGATGTAGGGTTCTACAACTCATTTAAGGAATCAGATTTTTAATATGAATGAGAAGGCAAGACAGCGGAATGACTGGGATGGAGTTATTGGAGTATCTGACCTTTAAAGGATTTCTTAGGGTTTGGCGTCTTTTCTGAGTCTAGATAATAAAGCTCTGAGCTCTGGGCTCATGTATGGCTCTCGACTCTAAAATCTGGGCTTCTCTGATAGGCTGCCCTGCAGGGGTCTGGCATTCCATCTGTCTCCTGCTTCAAATCGCTTCCCCCACTTTGGTCCTGGTGCAGATGTTCTTTTATTGTTTTTGAACCGAGAGCTCTGGATGGATAGGGCGCTCAGGAATTTCCATTGGCTGTCCTCTCCTTGCACACCCTGCTAGAGATCATCCCCTCGGCTGGACCAAGGACAGCTCCCGGTCCGGTTTCTCAGCAGGGACTAGAAAAAGCCATGTAACCCCTCCACTCACATGGATGTGAAATATCACTTGGTCTTTACAACCGGGGCTGGTGTAGCGGATGAGTGCATTTCTGAAGCGAACGCCATAGGTTATAATGAGCGCCGGGTGGGAAAAAAAAGAAACATGAGCCATGACTCATGCCTGAAACTGAAGGTAGGACAAGTAGTTCTTGAACATCCTGATTAGATTTTCATCTTGTTTTAGCAGCAGCAGCTCAAGTTAATGTTTGCTCAGTGCAATCACGTCATGTGGATTGACACGTAGGTAATTACGCTATTTATCTTCTTACAAAACTCTCTCAACTGCGGAGCTATGATAATTCAATGCTTGAGAAGGGCTGGGGACAAAAGTCACTTCAGCAAGAGCGGGACAGCAAGAAGTCCTTGGTGATCGGGGACGGTGAAGCCTGAGAGGCGTCCTCCCAGGGGCAAAGGAGGCTCTTTCCCCTGGGTCCCCCCGGCACGCGCCCCCCTCCCCAGCTCTCATATCTCCAGCTCAGCCCCTATTCTTGCTCTCTGGAGCCTCCCAGCGGTCTCTCCCCTCCATCCCGCCCCCAGGCTGCTGTCAGAATGGCCTGCTCAGCCTGCCTTTTTTCCCCTTTCCCATTCCTCGGGATTATTTCCTTAATAAAAACAAAAAACCAAAAAAAACTCAATCTCTCCCTCTCACTTAAGCAGTGGTACGCGGACCTAACATATAATGAACAACCAATTTTCTAAAACCCAGGCCAAATCACATCACTCATCATTTTTTTTTTTTTTTTTTTGTGGTACGCGG
>NC_041228.1:4134424-4153440 GCF_002837175.3 Physeter macrocephalus | reverse complement strand
GCTCCGCGGCACGTGGGAACTTCCCGGACCGGGGCTCGAACCCGCGTCCCCTGCATCGGCAGGCGGGCTCTCAACCACCGCGCCACCAGGGAAGCCCCACTCATCATCTTTTAAAACTAAAAAATTTTTAGTGGTTTCTTTTTACCTGCAGAATAAAAACCTCATACCGACCTGTATCAAGATGCTCCGTGATCAGCCCCCATTTACCTGTGAGGAACCCCTCGCGGCCTCACTTTTCAAGAGACCTAAACTTTGCATCGTCCACTCACCCCCTTCTTCATTTTGCCGTGGCGCATGGACCAGGGCATGGGGGTGTGACAGGTCCTGCAAATATAGGAAGCCCTCATTCACCCTCACTGCTAAGAGCAAAACGGAGCGACAGGCAGCACACCTTGGGGAAAAAGTGAGGCTGGAAGCACTGAAGGAAGTGAAATTGGGCTCCGAGATCGTAGATGTAAATACTGCACTGGCCAAAAAGTTCGTTCGGGTTTTTCATAGGATTTTACAAAAACCCGAATGAACTTTTTGGCCAACCCAATATATTTAAATTTATACGTATAAATTTACAAATATAATTTAGATGTAAATATAATTTAGATAGATATAATCTAGATACAGATAAATGTAAGTTATATGTATATAATTTAGATAGGTATATTTGCACGTACACTTATAGGTACAGGTATAGATACAGATACAGAGTCCTCCAGGCCACACCCCTCTCTGCTCTTCTTCCCAGCAAAATTGCTCAAGGAGCTCTCTGTACTGACGTCTCTACACCCTCACTTCTGATGTGTCCCCAGCCGACTGGGTTAGGCACTCAGACCCATCACTACTCTGAAATTGACCTGAACAGCTCTACGAGTCACTTCCACCTGACTCCAGCCAAGAACCCATCCTCTGTCCTCACTTCACCTGGCCTTTCAGCAGCAGTGGGCATGGCTGACCCCCACTTCTTTATGAAAACTTCTATACTCTGGGCTTTCTTGACACGAACCAGGCTGGCTTTTGCCTACTTTACTGCCTCTTCCCTCAAGCTTTCCTTGGACCCCTGCTTCTCTAGAAACTCTAGGAGTCTCAATACGCTGGACTCAGCTCTCTTTTCCTGGAGGGAAATGCACATGGAGAAGAGGGCGTGTTCGTGGCTCTAGCTGGAGATACCGACTCTACACTAACGACTCTCAAAGTTACGTCTTTAGCTGCATCTCCCCTCTGAAATCCAGGTACATAATCCAGGTCCACTGCTGTCTCTTTTAGGAGTCTTCAGGCATCCCAGGTTAACCTTTGGAAAACAGAACCATGGTCCCCTCACTGGATCGCTTCCCAAATTCTCCCACACTCACGATATCTTCGTTTCGGCCAATGTCTCTTTCACCAGCCAACATTGAACCAAGGTATGAGTATCCCCTCCCTCCCTCCCACCTTGCATCAGCGATGTCCTTCAGCAGTGCCTCCAACACATTCCCCAAATAGCCCCGGTTCCACCACCTCTACAGCTGCCACCATGCTCCCAGCCCACCCTCCTCACCTGGACTATTGCAACACCTCCTACCTGATCCCTCCCAGCACCCATCTTCCTCCCCTAAATTTGCCAAGGTGACATTTCCGAGGACCCTTGGTTTTTCTTTACTCTTAGAGTAAAAGCCAAGCCCTCTATCCAGTCCCTGCAGGTCTTATTGAGCAGGTTCCTTCCTCTCTCTCTGATCTCAGCTCTTCATTCTCCTCCACAGACCCTCCATTCAGAATCCCTCAAATGTGACATCCTGCTTCCTGCCACAGGACATTTGCACATACCTTCAGCTTGGGATTCCCTCTCCTCCATCCCAGACCTATGCTCAGTTGCCTCCTTTCAGCTCAAATGTAATCTTATTGGAGATTTTTCCTCCAATCTCCCTGAGACAGGTACTCTACCATATCACTCGTTCTATCTTATTTGTGGTTCTCTTCAATATCTTTGTATAGTGTGTCTGTGTGTGGGGGTGTGTGTGTCCTTCAGAGTTACGTTGTCTCTCTATAGCCCCACTAGAATAAATCTTTCTGAAAGGCAGGAATAATTACCCTTTTACTCCTGTATCTCTTGTACCTAAAATGGTGCCTTGTGAAGTCACCAACTGCTCTTTGGTAAGTTATAGACCATAAATATATAGACGGAGCTGCAGCCCCAGGACATCATACCTGGCTGTAACCCACAAAGCCAGCTGGAAAAACTCACAGCCCAAATATATGTTCAGCAGTATCCACAGATCCATAAAGTAGTGTATCCTCTTTCTGTGCTACCATCAAGTGTGAGCGGGTAAATGATTTTCAGTCACCATCAAATGTTGGGAAATAAATAAAAAATAAATTTAAGAGCAACACGTTGCCTGCAGAGAAAAGTCATTCCGCCTCCATTTGAATCCTCTGCTGACTGGCCCTGTGAAAACGGGTAAAGTCCTTTCTTGTTTAACATCTAACATCTCTGAGCCCCAGTGTTACCATCTGTAAAATGGGCTAACAAGCGCATTTACCCTGGGGCTTGACTATGAAAATTATATGTATGTATGTGGTTCAGTCGCAGGCATGATCGCCTCTTTTGCCTTTACTTGTCCTCTGAAAGGTGAGGTTTCTCTCTTTGGTCTTGAACTAGGAGGACCCAGGACACTGACCCCGTAAGAAAGCCCCGCCCCTCTGCCACCACCTTTGTGTCCTTTTCCCCAGATGGCCCTTCCAGGAGAACGTCAGGCAGCAGAACACAGTTCAGAGATTGTTTCAAAAGAAGTTTCACCCTCTACTGCTCCACTCTCTGCCCCGAACTCCCAAAACCCACCGCGGAAGAAAGCCCTCCTCTGGCATACACCTTGGGGAGGTGGATGTTTGGTCTGGAGAAGAGAAGGCTTCAGGGGGCCCCACCTGATCATGGCCCTCGGAGAGCCACAGGACTGAAAGTAAAGGAATACCCCAGCCAGGGAGGTGGCCGGCCTGGAGGAGCCAGGCACGTGTGCATTAAACCCCAGCTCCGCCGTGTTCTGGCTTCCTCTTCCGCACACTGTACGCGTGGCCCTCGTGGAAGGGACAGTGTAACAGTGTCCCTAGTGTGACCATGCGAAGGGCGGGCGGCGCAGCCCTTTAGCAAACAACTGTGCTGCCGGTGGCCAAGCACACACGCGGCTGCAGGGGGACGTCCTGCTCAGACCTTCCCGTGGAGGTGGAGTCACACAGCCCAACCTAGAGAGGCCGCTTGGGGTGGCTTCATCGTCTGTCCTCGCCTGGACCGTTAGCTCTACAGCAGAGACACAGTCTGAGATTCTCTGGGGCTCAGAGCTGGGCAGGGAGATGGTGCTCGTGGATCCACAGAGGGAAAAGTGGAGAGAGAAATTTCCCCCTGGCTTATCTCCTCATTGTCATCTGTCTTAAAACCAGTCCGCCTCACCTTAGGGAAACAGCCTGTTCCACAAGGCAGAGCTGGTGATGTGACACACCGGGCAGGTTGGCATCTTCCCAGGCGCGGGGGCCGCCCTCCCTCCACGGGGTCCTAACAGAAAGCTCTGGACCAGAGCCAGACGCCTGGACCCGTTCCAACTCCTTCTATTCAGCGTTTGCTGCATCCTCGGCAAGTCCTTGCACCCTTTCAGCGTCTCCATCCTGTACGAGTTTACTGTAAAAGCAGCTCACAAGGTGGCTGGAAGAATTAAACGAAGAGTGTTTGCGAAAGACTCCAGCAGAGTTGGGCAAATGCAGGGCCTGGGAGGAGGTTGGTGCCTGGAGGGTGCAAGTCACAGAGGGTTGTTAGGAAGTACTGTTCCCGGGAGTGGATTCTCCAGCATCGTGCCTTCAGGATGAGCACTCTGGAGGCGGGAGGGGGGGAAGGCTGGGGCGGGGAGACCAGAGAGATGACGCCAGTGCCATACTGGCAGGAGATAACCGAGACTGTGCAGGGCAGTGGTTTGGGATGGATGGAGGAGGAGGATGGGAGAGGTGTCTTTATTCCAGTACCTCAGATGTTTCCACATTTCCAAGGAGGACAATGTGTCCAGGAGATGACCGTCACAGGCAGACCCCAGCTGGTGGTGAGAGGCAGGGGCAGAAAAAGCCAGACAAGCCGTCAGGGTCTGCGGCGTAACTGATCTGAAGAGAGAGAACCGCAGTGGGAAGGTCCCATCCTTGATCCGCTTGCATCTTCTGTTTCTGGTTCCTCTCGGTCCCTCGGTGTTTGGTCAAGTGGCACCTGGAAATGTTCTCTTCTCCCAGGAGCTCCTGGGAGAAGCCCTGAAGGGGAGCGCACTCCACTGTGGGCAGAGGTGGGGAACGGCGCGCTCCCAGCTCCCAGGCTCGGGGAGGGGAGTGGAATTCAAGGAGACCCTGCGGGGAGGGCAGAGCTCCAGGGAGACAGGTCTTCTCCAGCCCGCCCAGGGTGGGTCTCCATCAGAATCGGGTGGTCCGGCGGCTTCGTGGGCACAGAAAGTCCTCTATCTGAGTTCACTCACTGGTGGTGCTTCGCGCTGGGTCGATTTGGATCCTCAAGGAATAAGCACCCTGCTGGGGTAAATGAGAAAGGGTCTTGAAGACAGGCAAGCAGAGGTGGCAGCCAGGGTGAGGGGGCATATGCCCGGGGTGGTGAGAGCCCCAGCGGGAGAGGAGGGCAGCCGTGCAGGGGGCGAGGGAGAGGGCAGCTGGCTCGGGAGGCCAGAGCCGAGGTGGGCGGGGAGCCGCGGCAGGGGCTCCCGGGCATGGCGCGCGAGCGCCCCGGCGAGGTCGCGCACGTGACCGCGGTGGGGGTGAGAGCGCACACGGGACTGATCAAGTGAGGAAATAAATACACTCGGGACGAGGGGCCCACCCCTCAGTGCCGGAGGAGAGAGTTGCAGGTGTGGAAAGAGAAAACTAGGAAGAGCCGGGTGGTGCTGGGTTGGAGCTGCTGGACTGGTGGGAAGGCGCTTTCGACCTACAGACGTATAACAGGTCAATACAGATGCAGCGCGGCGTGAAGAATCGCTCTCCTCCGTGGTGAATGACAGCGCTCGATGCCCAGGGGTCCCACGGTGCAGCGGGGACTTGGGGTCACCTCCCCGATGTATTTAACCTGAGCCTGACTTGGCCCGAAGCTCCCTTGACTTCGAAGGGGACATGGGGCCGGGGCCCTGGTGGGCGGAGGCCACTCCCAGACTCTGGCTCGCCCCCCTGCCCCCCTGCAGCTCCCCTCAGCTCCAGCCACACCCACCTCTCACCCCTGCGCCTCCTCCGGTCCCCTGGCCTCCTTGCTGGGCTCCTGGAGTCAGTTGTCCGCCAGAGGTCGCTCCTCCTGGCCTCGCTACTGGGTGGAGGGAAGGGAGGGCCTGCGGGTCCTGGTGGAGGGACCAACGGGAGCCTCCAAGCGAAGGCGCTCTGAGGACTGGCATCCAAAGAGCAGCCAAGCACACGTCCTCTGACCCACACCCCTCAGCACATCGCCGGCGCCTGTCACGACTGGGCGGCGCGGAAGGTAGGCGGCCGGCTCCTGCAGCCTCCCGTTAAATATGCTGACAGCTGGCCTCAGGAGGCTCTGGGAGCAGGAAGGGCAGGGGACACACAAAAGCTCTCCCGGCGTGATGTTAATAACGCGCCTGATGATGACACCAGCTCGTGGATTTTGCATGCTTAATATAGACCAGATATTATTACAAGTACTTTTCATAGAATAATGTAATTAAATCCCTTCAGGGTCTTATCAGGGAGGCGCTGCGCTTGATCCCATCATGGGGAGGAGGAAACCAAAGCGGGGGTTGCTTCTGAGACTTGCGGCAGCTGCGCACGTGGGAAGCGGGGAGGGACTGGAGTCCGTGTGCGTCGGCGTCGGGAGAGCCCGCCTCGCCGCCGTGGGGCCAGCAACCCCTGCCGGCCTGAGCTTCCAGCCCCTCCCAGGGCCCCTGAGGGTGCGGCCGACTCCATGGGACTCCAGTGGAGGCTCCAGGGACCAATGAAGCCCGAGTGGACCCTGAGGACAGGCTGGGGGGACCTCGGTGGGGGGGGACAATGGAGCGGGCGACCCCAGGGTATCCTGGCAGAGGGGCACCCTTTGCCGGCAACAGCAGGGCGCTTGGGACTCGAAGCTCTTGGGTGTGGCTACTGGGGAAGGACTGGAAGTCTGTAATCCTCCGAGTTGGGGGCAGGGAGGCAGCGGAGGCCAGACCTCGACCGCCTGCCACGCCATCCAGAGGAGACCAGATGGCCGCACGAGAGGAAGAAGCCCTGCAGCTCCAGAGTCCGGGAGTGTGCTCAGAAAATTCCGGACAAGGAGCCTGGGAGTTGCTGCGAGACAGAGCTCAGGACAGGCCTTCTCACTGGGGGCGGGGGTGGCCTCAGAGAGGAGGAGGCTGGACCCACTCAAGATGGGGAGGAGGCCCCATCTGCGTCCCTCAGTCCTAAAGTGCTTGCAGAAGAAAATCAAGTCCATTAAAATTCCAGACGCAGAAAATGTGCCCGTTAATGACCAGCTTTGCGAGCCTCCCTGAGCAGAAGCCTAGCACATGGATTCTAAACAGAGAAAAGCCCTTGACAAGCAGGCACTCGGTCAAAGGCTAGAGCCCTGCTTTTGACTAGGGGGCAAAGAAGCACTCGCCTAACTCCGCAGCAGAGCTAGCTCAGGCTTCAGCGGGAAAAGGCAATTGTGCAGCCGCAGGCTGGAAAGGGATGTATTATGAACCTCACATCCTCGTGCGGTGAACAAGAGGCCGTAGGGCAGGTCAGGTGTGGAGGGCTCAGGGGACGCCACACTGCTCTCCAGAGGAGAGCCTCTGCCTCGGGCTGGGAAAGCCCGTCCCGCCGCTGAAGAAGCCCCCGGGCCATCGCCACCACCGCCCAGAGAGCTGAGGCTGTGTGGCTTGCGCGCCAAGCACCCAGGAGTGGAAACAGGGCCCCGAAGCTGGACGCTTCCAAGAGGGGCAGCCCTGGAGGAGCTTCGGCCTGAGAGCAGGGTGAGGAGAGGGGCGGGTGCCGGGGCTCAGAGGGGAGAGAGGGAGGCACGGCGAGGTGGGGGAGGAGAGTCCAGGGAGGGCTAAGCCAGCAGTCTCAAAAGTGCAAGACTGAGAAGGTATAAAATAGATGGAGGGAGACGGAGAAGGGCAGAGAGACGCCAAGAGAGGCGAAAAGGGAGGGAGACAGCCTCTCGGGCCGGGGGACAGGCGGGATTTGTCAGAGACGGGGGAAGGGCAGAGAGAGAGAAGGAAGAGAGACAGAGCGTCAAAGCCAATATTGGCCATTTACAAGGCGATCTGTAACTATCGCTTCTCTCCTCTCCCCACCCCACCCTCATTCCTACCCAACTCTGACCTAGAAGATTCTTTTTGACAGTCTTGTGAACTTTTCTTTCCAGTGTCTCTCCTGGTAACCTGTTTGGTACCGGCATGCTCTTCTCATCGTCCTCCCATAAGGAAGCCCCATCCCTGAACCCCAAGCCATGACTCCCACGAAGCCGGCACCGTTTTCCCATCTTGACCCCGGGCAGTGGTACGACGCTTCTCCCCGCACAGCACCTGGAACATTCTCATCCTTCAGGACGGGGCCCCCTCTCCTTGGGCAGCTCTGTAGAAAGGGTTTCATGGAGCCCAGGGGACCACCGTCACCTCCTCACCTGACTCACCCCTGCCTTTCTTCGATCTCCCTTCAGGCGCCTGGATTCAGCTGTGAGGCCCCTGCATTCTTCCCTCCAGGTGAAATGTCCCCAGTTCTTCGTACGTCATCGTTTAGGTCCAGACCAGTGTTCTCTGATGTGATGCTGTGGCTCTCATTTCCTTCTGAGTGGCCCTCCCAGCCCCTCACTGTGGTCTGGCAGCTGGGGCGTCAGGTGGGGCCCACATTCCCCAAAGGAACCCATGCTGGGAAGGGGCGGGTGTGTCTACCCTGCAGGGCCCCTCACTTCCCGAGAGGCTCATCTCTACAGACTCCCGTCCACACCAGACAACTCTTGTTTCCTGTAATGTGGTGAAAAGTAGAACCCAGGGGTCCCCAGTGTGGCTCAGGAAGAAGTGCCCGTTGGCTGAGAGAGTGAGGACGAAGAGGAGCCTCCAGGGGCCCAGGCTCGCTGCACGTCTCGTCCCTTGGGGTGGCCGGTGAGCGACAGGACCCCACAGAGCCCCTCTTCGCATCCGGACCTGCCTGCCCGCTGCCGCGTGACCTGGAGAGAGTCACCACACCTCCCTTGTCACTGTGTTCTCACCTGTGAAACGAGGCTAGAAACACCTGCCCCGCAATGGCTGCGAGATTAAGTATGCAAAGCTCCAGGCGCACGGTGGGCAGGTCACTGGCAGATGATATGAGTTTTATTTTTATCGTGGAGCCTTCCACAATATCTACCGATTTCTCTTCCACGGCACGGATCAGATTCCATTGTAAGGCTCTGTTTCGTGTGTGCCTGTCTCCCTATGTGTTACCCAGAAATAGTGTCGTGGAGTTATTTATATACAGATGATTATATATAATCATATTAAATCTCTCGAGACTGTGACCTCCATGCGTGAGATGGGCCCGTGTCCTGTTCGGCTTGCTGTCCCCAGCGCCTGGCACCACGTCTGCTCGCTTAAACTAGCCAGCATCCCTCTGAGACTGGACACTGGGCCTCCAGCCCCATCTCTGCCACGTCCTTTGTCTGTTGGGTTCCCACCTGCTCAGACCATCGGAGGCCTCTGCTGAGTGGCAGCTGTGGCTCAGTAATTCCTGCCAAGTTCTCCATTCTTCTCCGGCTACAGGGAACCTGCCAGAAGGGGACCAAGGTGACACTGGGACAGACCACCTTACCGATGTCTCCATGGCAACAGCAACAGTCCTGTTACACACAAAGGATCTTGGTTCATTATGTGGTCAAAGGTCAAGCCCTCGGGATGAGGCCACCTGGCCAGTGTGCCTTTCAGAACAGGGTTGGCCTCCTCGTTCACTCCCTCTCCCGAACCTCAGGGTTATAACAGGTGAGGACAGGAGCCAATGATGCCTCAGGAGGAACGGTTGTCGAAACGCGAAATCGGCCTGGCAGCCGTCTGTGTCTGGAGTTGCCTTGTTTTATGCACCTTTCCAGGTCTCCAGTGTCTTGGCGACAGAAACACCCCTCGCTTCATGCTCTCTTTCCCCTCCCAGGTGAACCTCCCAGCCAGATCCATGGTTTTCAATGGCTTTAATAACTTACTATATATAGGCACACACTCTGGCTTCATAAAATAGCACCACGAAAGGAAACTGAAGATAGATGTTCCCAGTGGAAAAGAAGAGAAACAAAATGATTACCCTGAAATAGCACCTCCCCAACCATATGAAGATGAGCCAGAAATGCCACCCGTCTCCTAATAATTGAACAAGTGGCATCTCCTTTCCCTCACGGAAGTGTTTTTCTAAATGCACATTTGGAGTTTGCCTCTGCCTAGAGCCAGGAGAAAGCAGTTACTCATGAGAAAGCACCGTGGGAAGCAGACAAGGCGACCCAGACCAAGGCTG
Organism: Physeter macrocephalus; assembly: GCF_002837175.3. Taxonomy (NCBI): domain Eukaryota; kingdom Metazoa; phylum Chordata; class Mammalia; order Artiodactyla; family Physeteridae; genus Physeter; species Physeter macrocephalus. The sequence continues at coordinate 4,144,005 of NC_041228.1, read as the reverse complement.
CCGTTTGCCAGCTCCCTGGACGCCTTGGTGTGATTCCGCCGTGAGCTGGGGACGTGAGCTGTGTGTGTGATTTGGGGCAGGTGGGCTCAACGCTCTGTCACAGTTTCCAAATTACCATGGGGACAAAGAACCGTACCCCGCCCCTCATAGGTGTATAACAAGGAAAAAATGATAAAACCTAAGGGAACATGTTTTGAAAAACATGTAAAGCAAATATTTGGTTTGAAAGGAAGTTTCTCTACTTGGATTAGAGTAAACAAATAAGCAAAGTGGACTTGATCGCTCTTAAAGGATGACAGAGGAGGTGTTGGAAAGGATGGATCCGTGTGCCCTGCATTTAGGTATTAACTCTCCTTTTTCCGGTCATCATTTCACAACATACACACGCATCAAACCATTCTGTTGTACACTGTAAAGTTATACCATTTTATATGTCAATTATATCTCAATAAAGCTGGAAGAAAAAAATGATCCTCATACAAATCCTGTGAAGTACATGTTAATTCCACTTCACAAAGGAGGAAACAGAAATGTAGGTTATTCAGTTATTCAGCTGATATACTCAGGCTGGCACAGCTGCAATGCAGAGGGCAGCAGGGGCCCTTCTCACCTGGATAGCTCATTAGGGACCGGACGTGAAGGAGGCTAATTAACAGCCGACCAGGGGTAGCTCAGCCCTGCAGCTGTGCCGAACTCAATCCGGGGAAGTTCTTGCAAATCGTGGCTCACAGAAGCCAGGGGTTGAGAGCTGCTGATCAAGGAGCCTCCAACCTGCCTTCAGTATAAACCAGAGTTGTGCTCCGAGTGGAGGACAGAATGATTCTAAGCCAAGACCAGTACAGCAGAAGTCACTCCTTCCCCGGCCACTGGCTGGAAGAGAGGTGAGTTTTTATTACTGGTCCCACACAGGAGAAGCCCGGGTTCTCCGACACAGCCCGGAGTCTCTGAGAAGCCTGTGGTCTCGGTCATTGTTTAGCGAGCATCTACTGTGCGTCTCTAGAGCATCTGTGCCAGGACCAGGCCTTCTCCTTCTGGGGCCCAGAACCAACTCTCCTGCACCGCCCTCGGGGCATCCAGGAAAAGAACAGAGGCTCACAGAGATGGGTCGTCGGGCTGCAGCCGTAGGCAGGCAGAAAACGAGAGTTGCCTGGAAAATGCCGGAGACAGCAGGTTGAAGCCCAATTCTCTGGGCCACTTATGCACACTGTCTGTCCCTTTCAAACACACTGCAGCGTCCTCGGACTCTAGGGGGAAGCATCTTATCTTTGCAGGTCTTAAAATCTGCAGAGGCGTCGGAGTCTGGCCAAGTTCTGGGTTTACCTCGACTCTGAGCTCCTGGGCTTGGGTTGAAACAGGTATTATTCTCGGGAAAAGGGGCAGCATAAGGCAACCAGGCTGCTCAGCCTGAACGAGGAAGCCAAGGATGGTTTGAGGGTCGGGCAGAGATTCCTGGGGGGGGCAGCTTTTCAAAACATGTTAATACCATCCCCCAGAGATCCTGATTCAGTGATTCCGGAGCAGACCCAAGAATCTATCACGTTAAAAGCAGAGTTTCCCTGTAAAATTTGATCACGGAGCCTAAAGGGTACTCACTGAAGAAGTGAGGTGAGTCTTTGCACCCAAACACTGGGCCCCATAGTTCATGATCGTGGGAAAATCACTGTATCTTTCTGAGTCTCATTTTCCTGTTTGTGAAAAATAAACCAAGGTTTGGGCTACACCAGGCGTTCCCAGATGTGGGAATTATGAACTGGTAGTTGAAAAAACAAATCTTGGGAACCAATATGAAGATATCAGACCAGATCTTTATTTTGACAAGTCGGATTATAAAAAAACAAATATACAAATAAGTATTACTCCCCCCCACACACACACACACACACACACACACACACACACACACACTCCTTCTCTCACAGCATGAGACATTTTAAACCCTAAAACAATTAGCCAGACTTCAGTCTCAGAATGAAGGATCATCCTTCAAATGTGATGGTTCGGGTTTGCCCTTCTGCCCCGTTCACCCCTCTCTAAGCCTTGGACCCACAGAGCCTGGACCAGCGAATACCTTGCCCTGGACCAGCAGTGGCAACCCCCGGGCTTGACTTTCTAAGGATGCTCCTGGCCCTTGTCTGCAATGCTCCCTCACACTGGAACATCATTGCCCTCTGTTTCAGAATGCCCCAGACAAGCTTAAACTCCACTCTCTCCGGGACCAGTGCCCTCCCTGCCACACCCCGTGGCCCCAGGCAGGTCCCATCTGGGAGACCAGAGCTACTGATACCACCCAGGAGCCCACTGAGGAGCCTGTCCTTGGCCCCTGGTGCTGCGGTGTCTGCCTCTGGCCACATGATAGCTCCTGGGGGCAGGAACCGGAACAAAGATGCACTGGAAGTTCCCCTGAACCTGCTGGCGTTTCTATGATCTGGAACCCTCTGTCCCACTCTCCAACCATGCCGGGGTTTCTATTCGACCGTCTCAGTTTAACGTTAACGGAAGTGACTTGGGTCTTCCTCTTCACTCACGCGCTGGGGCTTCACCCACGTGTTGGGTGAAACCGAAGCCCAGGGGCTCTCAGGGCTGCGCCACAGGAGGAAAAGCCCAGTGGTGCTCTCGGGCCCTTTCACGGAGCTCTGCACCCCGACACCTAATACGTCACACTCGCCGCACGCGGCCTGGCCCCAGCGATGCCTTCAGCGTCCGAGGACCCAGGAGGCGGGCTGGGCGCGGACAGTCAACTCAGAGACCGTGAACCCAGCCTGACCTCGGCCCCTCCCGTGGGAGGCACGGACACCAGAGCCCCACGCAGTCACCCTGCTGAGGGATGCCCCCCCACTGTGGCTTCTGGGTCTTACATTTCGGGAAGCAGTACAACCAAAAGGCAGCAGTAACCGCCCCTGAAGAGGTTGGGGGAGGAGACGAGGCGGGTGCCCGCTGCCAGTGTATGCACGAGCCGGGGAGCAGGGACAGCCATACCGACGCATCATCGAGCCGGTCCCCCCGCGGACGCTCTGAGCAGCCATGCAGGTTGCACTTCAGAATGTTCTTTCCAAAGTAAGGGAGGACAGAGGCCTCTCTCCTGCGCTTCCCACACCCCACCGGCTGAGGGCCACCCCGAGGGGGCGTTAAGTCTCCTGCACTTCTGGGCAAAAAGCCCTCCAGGGCGTTAGAGAGAGCCACGAGGCCAAAGAGCAGAGAAACTCTTCGAGGGATGCTCAGGGTGGACCCCTATCCCCCCCCACAGGACTGCCCACTTCAGGGAGGTGCCAGAGAAATGCAGGGCGGGCCTGGAAAGCATATGCTAAGTGCCCACTGCACAACAGGGGCAGTCTCAACTTCTCTGGCCGGGGGGCACTGGAGCCCACCCGTTTGCACCCCATCTCCTCCTGGCTACTGGCAGGGCCCCTCCAGAACCCCCCTAGGGCTCTCGGGGGGTTAAAAGCACTGCTGTGATGTTTCTTTCCACCTGTCACTGACTTTCTACGGTTCTCAGGCCAGACACTATCAGCATCATCCGCCCTCAGAGCCCCTCCGGAAGCAGGCCGTGGTCTTGGAGGCGCTTCCCCGGAGAAGGAGCTGCCCTGTCAAGGCAGATGGAAACCACAGTGCGCTGTCCTCTCGGTCCACTCCCACCCCACACCCCTGCACTTCCCTATCATTTTCATGCATTTTAAGCTGGAAATTACCAGAATACTCAGTGCTGCTGAGGTAGTTGTCTTTATTTCCAGAAACCCATCAAGCTCCGTGCCTGGAAAGGACTCAGTGCAGCCCACGAATTCCTCCAGCTGCCCACAAACGCGGCCACGCCCAAGCCACATGGGGAGCCGGAGGACTCCAAGACCCTCAGGGAAGGAGCGCCCCGGCCCCTCTCAACACCCCACCCGGGCGTCTGAGAACCCCCATAATCAAAGAAGCCTGGGGACTCACCCAAATCATTCTTTCTGTGTATAAAACCCTTCTTCTCGGTCCAGATGATGGACGGCTTAAAATACAGAGGCAAAATGAAATGTGAAGAGAAAAAAGATGCTCAGGGCATCAGGGAACTGGATTCTACACAAGGCTTTGCGCCCGAGACAGGCTCTCTCTGTGCCTCAGTTTCCCTCTAGACCAGAGCACTGTTCCTCTGGCTGTAGGTCGCAACGCACTGGTGGCTCATGGCATCAACTCAGTAGGTTGTGATGACCATCTTTGTACTGAAACAGAATAGTAAACGTTAGAGGGCCCTGTGGTCAGGATAAATACCGTTATCAATAGGCTCTCCTAGTTTTATATTTAGGTATGCATACACTGACTCACAAAGGAATCGCATTCTTGCTGTGGGTCATGGTCAAATTTTTTTTAAGTCACTGGATTAGAGGTATCTAAGGTCTTTGGGATTGTTTCCTCAAACAGAAAAGGATATTATAATAACGCCCTTGTGTCTTTTACGGTTGTGCGAATAAACTGAGATGGTAGACGTGCAAAGACAGGAAGGAGGTCGTCTCATCCTGCACTGACAGGCATTGCTTCCCAAGGACCCTGACACCCACTGACCCCCAGATTCAGCTCCAACCAATTGAATGAGAGAAGTAGGTCTTGGATCCTATTTTTAAATTGTGGCAATAATATTTCTCTACATATGGAACCTTCCCACATCTTTGGATGTCTTTACTTCGGGTTCCTACATTGATTAGAGGCATCCAGCACACAGGTGATAAAAAGGAGGTGCTGGATAAGTACGCCGCCCAGGAGCTGGCGCGGGCACGCGCACTAGCTCGCCCACGTGTGCATTCAGCACGTGGACTGGACCGTGGCTCTGGGCTGGGCCCCCCGGGGAAAATGGTGCACCCGCGGCCTCGAGGGCTTTACGCGGGGGCAGACGCTAGCGATAAGAAAGGAATCGTCAAGGGAAACTGAAGAGAAGGAAACTTGGATTTATTGAGCACCTGTTCAAGCTGGGCATGTCATTTACACACACACACACACACACACACACACACACACACACACACTCGATGCCATTTATTTCAGAGCCAGAAGCTGGAGGCACACATTTCCCAGCTCTGGCCAGCACCCCGGCCAATTGCCCACCATCAGGAAAACACACGGGAGTGGTCTCTGGACCCCCTTATTTCAAAATTAGAGTGAAACCAACAGTGAGGGGCAGGGAGGAGTTCTGTCCATGGCTCAGAAGCCAAATTAACCCACAGGGCCTACTCTTTCCACACCGGCTCCGCATTTTTGGTGCAGACATGGGATTCCGGGAAGCTGCTGCCTGCCATGCAACAGTGTTTCACTTCCGCAGGTTTGAAACACCGAGGTGCTGAGTTGGCCCCCGAGGAGGGAGTCTGCGCTCTTCTGCGTGCGCTTTCCATCAGGAGGAGAGGATGTTCTTCGTGTCTGCAAATTCTTTCTCTTCCTGCTTCACTTCTCTCTCCTGGGAAGCAGTGACTGCTGGATAATTTCTCCCTGGGCGATCTCTGGGCACAATCAAGAATAGAAGCCCACTGCCTCATTTTCTTCAAGTTTCCTTTTGAGGAAAGAGGTAAGCTTGGCAAGTGTCTGGTCGGGGTTTCATAGCACCGAGAGTTTCCTTAAAACTGGCAGCTAGACTTCAAATGGGGGCTGTCAGAAGAACGAGAAACAAACAATCCCCTGCCCCACGAATCAAGTCTTCCCAACTTGAGAGGAGAGGGGGAAAACTCGAAAGGCATGACCATATGAAATAATAATAATAATTAACAATAATAATAATAATAATCTGACCGACCGGCAGCATCTGTTGGTTTTAATAATGTTGAGGTCTCTCAAGAAAATAAGACAAAAACAAACGATAAAAGAAAGAAAGAAAAAAAAACACAAGGCTGAAATGTCTCAAGACCTCTGCTTCCCATCGGGCTCTGCGTTCAAGTTTCAGAAATCCACCGCCGTCTCCTGGCATTCGGGACTCTTCTAGGGGCCCTTCACATTACCAGGTCGAGCAGCAGCGAGGCTGGCGAAGTAGGCACACTGGGAGGGGTCACACTGGCCAGGGGGGCCGGGGGGTCCTGGGGGGCCAGGGTGTCCAGCTGGTCCTGTCTCCCCTTGAGGACCGGGACCCCCGGGGAGCCCATCTTTAGCATAGCCAGGTACCCCGGGTTGACCTGGCCCAAGAAGCAAAAGAAACAGAAGGTGGTTCAAGTTCGTTCTGGAGCAAATGAGCCCTGATCTCGCTACTTCCATTCAGTATGAACTGAAGACTCAACAACCTCAGAACACCCCATGGTCTGGGCACACTGCCTGGAGAGATTAGAATGGTCCACATGGACACCAGGTAGCAGGAAATGTGGACACCTTGCTTTTCAGGAAAAGGGTTGCCTTAACGGTTTGGACTAGGACAGTAATCAGGGTACCATAGGAGAGAAATAAACAAGGGGAGATGGAGGCCAGGTAGGGAATGCATCCTCTGTTACAAGGAAAAGAGAAACCAGACCGTCTGTGTCTGGTTCTAGGAGATGCATCTGAGTTGGGACACCAAGTCCTCACCATTAACCGTCAGCCGCAATTCATGTATCCTTGGAGATACCTAGTCACATTCCATTAGCCGATATCTAAATGGTCCCATTTATTCTGTAGTTTCTAGGCTTTATCTATATGTTAAATTTTAACCATACATGGACTACATTAAACTACTCTGCAAATCAGGGTCAAAGACAATGTAAGTAGGAAGTAAGTAACTGACAGCCCCAAATTTAGATCCAGAAAATACTACCTAAGACAAACTTTCTTTTTTTGTTGGTTAAATCTTTTTTTTTCTTTAACTTTTAATTTTATATTGGAGTACAGTTGATTAACAATGTTGTGTTAGTTTCAGGTATAGAGCTAAGTGATTCAGTTATACATCTACGTGTATCCTTTTTCAAATTCTCTTCCCATTTAGGTTGTTTACTTAAAACAAACTTCTATGCCTCCATTTATTAAGCATCATAATATCATATGTAATCAATCTCCCTTTTTGCTTTGGCAACTGGGAAACTCAGTGCTAAGTGTTGTAGTTAACCTTAACAGTGATATTCTTCCTTAAGTCTTAGTAATCACCTTGTTAGAAAATCTGAGTCCCTCCATAAAATAAACAAAAAGTAAACTTTTCCCTTTAAATGATCTTTGGAAATTGCATGAATTCTGTTCATGCTTTAGTAGCAGTTATTTAATCTATTGTATTCCTGCCTCGACTGAGTTTTGAGCCAGCAGTGTTGTTCATTCCTTCAGGTGGGAACCACTGAAATCTAGTCATTATCTCAGCCTCACGTTGGTACAATTATCTCCCCCATCACAATGCTTTCTGTTCGGCCTTGTCATCTTTATTTGGAATTGGCTCATTTTTAAAATATTCTTAATATTTTAAGCTATTGAAAAGTAGGCAAGCTATCACAAATATGTATAATGTATGTCTAGTTATCTTCTCTCATGAGAATAACGCTACATTTCCAACATAGGAAATTTGGAAAATCAAGAAGATATAAGCACTAAAAATAAAATGACCTGCAGGCCTAATATTCAGAAATGACAACGGGGAATCATATAAAGTAAAATTAAATAAAAATAGAAGCCTCAATGAGGTGGAATTTGATAACAATTCAGTCTGAGTGCTTCCACACCTCATCTCGGAATGCAATACTGCTGTGTTCTAGAGTTAGTCCCATACAGCCATTAGATAGGGTGGCCAGTTGTCCAGGTTTTAAAACTCAAAGGGACATGTCCCAGGAACCCCACAGCCCCAGAAAGGCCAGGACGGCTGGCCACCCTGCCACGTGGCCAGCATTCTCCAAAATGTGTGCTGAGAATAGTAACGGTATTAAATTACATAGTGAAAGAAAAAGCATCCTACATTCAAGTGAGTTTGGAAAATGTTGGTTTAACTGAAATAAACATTATTTGTTTATGCAAGGTCCCTTAGCACTGCGCCAAAGAAGTTAATTTGTACTAGGAATGTCTGAAAGAGAAACACGGTTCCCAGCACTGTCCTGACTTATTTAAGGCCAAATCAGTTTTCTTCAGGACCATTTCACAGGACTTTTAATTCACGGGATACACCTCAAGAACTCATGGGATATACTAGTTTGCACAGTGAGCCAAGAAGCTGACTTTTTAGAAAGATGTAATAAAACAAATCTGGGTTCCGCCTTGTCAGTAGTTAAGCCAGCCCTTTCTCCCAGGCGCTCCCAAGGCCCCTGGCGATGCAGATGGGAGGGCGGCCCCTTCCGGCTCACTCCCTGCTGGCGGGCCCTCCCCCACCTGAGAGCCCAGCGCCCGCTCCTACCTGGGATCCCGGCGGGTCCCACCTCGCCTCGGAGGCCAACTCCAGGTTCACCTGGGTCACCTCTGGCTCCTCGCTCACCTGGTGAGAGAAACATGCATCTTTGATGGTAGAGACCCAGGACGGTGGCAGAGAGAGGGAGCCCCGCCATGCGGGGGGCAGGGCCAGCACTGCTGGTGTGCTTTCCACGGCTTGCACGCCCCTCACACTTGGACCCCTAGCTCCCGTCCACACGCTCACACGCACACCCGAGCACACACTCGCACCCCTGGCTCCCGTCCACACGCTCACACGCGCTCTCACACACAGGGCACACACCTGCATTCAGAAAGACGCCCATGTGAACACCAAAATAATTGGACACTCCCTCCAAACATTTGCTCAAATACACATACATACACGTAAACATTCACTCAAGTGTGTAACTGCCCAATTACACAGACACATATGTACATTCGCACATATATTAGCAAAAATATGCATACACTGATAAACACATCAAACACAGGCGCCCAAATGTTCACACTCACACTCTCTTGTATACAAACACATATTTCCATACACATCCACTCACATGTGCCTACTCTTCACCATGTTCTAAAAGCGTTTTACTTGAACCTTTATCAAGGAGGAGCTGCGTGATAAACAAACCTGCATGTACATAAGACACAGCTCTACTCTCAAGAAGCTTGAATTCTAATAAGACAGATGAAGCAGGCACAAAGAACATTCTAATGTGACGCAGAATCAGGTAAGTCCTAATAATCATAGGAATTTAAAATCCTAATAGATGTTCAGAAGAAAGAGGGTCCATTCCCCCGGAAGGATATTTGAGATTATATTTGGGTTAATACTATACAAACTTGATTAAACGGTCTCTCTCAACTTCTTTTTCATCATTCCTTTGTTTTTTTGCTATGTTGCTTCCAGAATATTTCCTGTATGCAACATATGATATTTTCTTTCATAATCCAAACTGAAATTTTGCTAGTTCATGGAGATTTTAGGCCACTCTTATTTATTGTTATGATTACTACATTTGGTCAGTCTTTTGTCATAGTCTGATGTTTTCTATGCTTTATGTTTTCTTGTTGACATTGATTTCATGTATTTTGTTTTACGAACCAAAAGAAGTAGGACTTGGACACAAACTTAACAAAAAGTTCAGTAGGAGAAACATTACAAGGAATAAATCAATGAATAAAGAATTAAGAGGGGGCTTCCCTGGTGGCGCAGTGGTTGAGAGTCCGCCTGCCAATGCAGGGGACGTGGGTTCGTGCCCCGGTCCGGGAAGATCCCACGTGCC
>NC_041228.1:4112432-4134242 GCF_002837175.3 Physeter macrocephalus | reverse complement strand
CCGCAACGGGAGAGGAGGCCACAGCGGTGAGAGGCCCGCGTACCGCAAAAAAAAAAAAAAAAAAAAAAAAAAAAAAAAGAATTAAGAGGGCACTCCCTGGTGGTCCAGTGGTTAGGACTCCGAGCTTTCCCTGCCTAGGGCATGGGTTCGATCCCTGGTCGGGGAACTAAGATCCCGCAAACCTTGCAGCAAAAAAAAAAAAAAAAAAAAAAAAATTAAGGAATGGAAGATTGAAAGAGGAAGATGTTAGGGGCGTGCGTTCCCCCCACGTCAGTCACCAAGTGCCAGCTGAGATCACAGCACCGCTTCTTCCCCACCCCATGCTCATTCCTTGCCAGAGAGAAAGGGTGAATGATCAGGTTGGTGAGTTTGGGCTCATGTCCTTTCCTGCCCTTTCACATCTGTCTGCCTGCAAAGAGAGCGCCTTCCGACCTGCTTCCACAGCGCGCTGTGTTAAGTGGGGCAGGCGCTGCCCCTTGAAGGAGAGACTCCCTGTTGCCGGGAGCAGCTGCGTCCAGGTAAGGCACCTCTCTGAGAGCAGGAGAGTTGGCAGCCATGTCCAGCTTTAGCTCAAACCACTTTATTCACATGTAAAGCTGGTGTTTAATGCCCATTTGCCCGGAGCTTAAATGTCTTATTCCTCACTGACTTCCCAACTCGAAAGGGGAAAAAGAGGGCATTTTGTGCTACTCCCTGGAACTCGAGCAGTGGAGATGGAGAGAGAAAAGACAGTAGGAGGAAACAGACTCAATCCTCCTGGCAGAAGCATCATTTTGCAAAAATGTCAAGTATGCAAACGTCTTCTGCATGTGAAGAAATTCCATGATGCCACAATGCAGGGCGTTGGCAGGCTGCAGGGGAGAACGGGCTGAATCATGCACGTTCAGTGGCACGCATGCCACGCACCCCGGTTCCTTCTTAGCCCTCGTGTCGTGTACAAAGCACATCTTCCTGGGTCCTCACTCACCTTTGGGACCTATGGGCCCAGAGGGTCCCTCCAGACCCCCCTGCCCAGGCCGTCCTGGCTCCCCCATGGGGCCTGCCCGACCTGGAAGCCCATCCTTTCCAGGGGGCCCTGGGGGCCCGGGTCTGCCTTGAGACGCCTTGGTGTGCACTGAGGGCATCTGGGCCAGGAGGTAGGCGAGTTTGGCTGCGGAGTAGGAAAAACAGAGAGACATTTCATGAAGGAGGGATAAAGGACCAAAGACAGGATGGCAGCTCACTGCCAAGCTCAGCCCTGGGGAGACAGTAACAGCTGCAAAACAAGAGCAAGAGAAACTACACCAAGAGCACGCTGCACGGCACCTGTGCATACAGCCACGGCCTCCGGAGCCAGGCAGCCTGGGCTGGGGTCCCAAGGCAGCCACTGCCGGCTGCGTGGCCCTGGGTGAGCTGCTTGACCTCTCTTAGCCTTCGCTGCCTCTTCTGCAAAATGGATGCAATGGAATAACCGCTACCCCACTGGGCTGGTGTGAGGATGGAGCAGATGAGACGAGGCATTGAATCTGCTCCTGGAACAAGCTAAGTGCTGCGTGGACATCGCTGCCAGGACCGAGGTGGCACTGACAGCAGTAATAGCAGCAGCAGCTGTCGTTGTAATTGTCAGTTTGGGGAAACTGAGGCCGGTGGGGTGGGTGGGATATAAGCGGCTTACACAGAGCAGCTCAGGGACTCCTCCTCTCTAAGCGTTGAGTTCCTCATCTATAAATGAAGGGCTGGATATGGTATCACTAATGCTCCTGAGGCGTCTGAAACGTGACGATTACAGAGCTGATTCAGAACCCCCAGAGGTCCAACTGCCGGCCGCCACGCCCTTCTTCTGCACTGGGCATACACAGCCCACCCGAGGGCCAGCAAGGGCTCCTGCCTGGTTGGCCATACGGTCCAGGCAATCAGGCCAAGGCCTTCATCTTGCAGGTGATGTGACCCAGCCCAGAGAGGCATGCTGACACCCTCCCGGGACCTTGGTGGCAGAACCAAGGCAGAGTCGGGGGGCTTCTGACAGCCCGCTGGGTTGGCTTCCCACGGCAGCCCGTCCCCATCGTCTCACGCAAGGAAGCGGGAGGGGTGTGCTCTAGCGCTGAGACCCGGCCTCACGCTTCACTTCTCTGAGCCTTGATTCTCTCATCTTGAAAGTGGAGCTGATGTTTCCTCCTCAAAAGATTATTTGGAGGAAAGGACTCAGCCCAGCAGACGCTCCAGTTAAGCTAGCTCAAAACAGGGCTTGTCTCTGCCCAAGGGCTGGAAACTCCTCACGGGCGGAGGCCCTTCCTGTCACCGATAAATCCAACCCTCGGAAAGCAGAACGCGCGGATCGCCACACGGGAGCCCCCAGGACCCACCCCGCCGGCTGGGAGTCACCATTCCAGCCTTTGGCTTCCTTTCCACCAACCCCGGCTCTGTGCTGTCCACTCCGGGGAATCGTCTTTGGTTCTCCTGCGTAGGGAGACAGACCATGCTCCCCTGGACACCCCAAGAGGGCAGGGGAGGGGGTCATCTGGTTCAGTGCTGCGTCCCCTACCCCACTGAGAGTCTGGCACGCGCCAGCTGCAGAGTGACTGTCCGAGACACCACCACATGAATAAACATGTCCTTCCCGTGTGTCCATCCGTGCCTGGGAATAGCAGTGGGTTCCCTATCTTCCTTCCTACAGAGTTGTCTGTGACTTTCTTCCCCTAACAGTTTCCCACACACAGGGCAGTGGGGATGGTCACTGGTCGAGAGAACGTGACGGTTAAGAGCCTGGATTCTGCAGCTCGGTTGCCTGCATGCAAACCCTGGTCGGACACTTACCAGCTCTTCGGCCTCGGTTAAGCTCCTTAGCATCTCTGATCCGAACAATCATACACGCCTCACAGGCTCACCGAGGCTTCCACGAGTTAACGTGTGTTGAGTGCTGAGGACTCCACCCGACACAGGGCCGGCCCTGCATGCTGGTGTTATTACTATTACCGTCCCATCTCTCTCCCTTCCTGAGCATCTGCTGTGTACGGGGCTCATGCAAGACTGGGATTTCACAGTAAATCCAGTGCAGTAGGATTAAAAGGATTCTAGTTCCTTGAAAGCACTGTGCGTTCAGGCTCCCCTCAGGGTCTCTGCACATGCTGTTCCAAAGGCCTGGGATCTTGTCCCTGCTTTCAGCTCACGCCGCCCCTCCTCCGGGAAGCCCTTCCTCACCTGTCCGCCCCTGAGCTACCCTAGGTACTTTCATCCGTCCTCTTCAACACCCCCTGTGCCAAATTAAACCACAGGAATTTCTTACTGTACTGCAGCCGCCTTGTCTGTTTATGTCTCTGTCTCTTCCCCGGGCTGTGAGTTCTAAGAGACCCGTTGCAGGCCTGTCGAAGCTGCTTCCTCGTTAGATAAACAACTGAGTGCACAGAAGAAGTGAAGGACCCTGAGAAGCCTGTTCTGTAGATGGTGAGCTTCCTAGAGGTAACTGAGCAGCGGCCGTTCAAGCTTCCCGAAGAGAGCCTGGAGCAGGACGGGTGCCAGATGAGGCTGGCTGGAGCCTGCAAGGTGTGCCTCAACCCTGATTGCTACTGGAGCCGCTCTTAGGCTGCCTTTTCCAACCAGGCTGCTGAAGCCCTGAAGGATGAGTGAACGGACTGCTTCCCGGGGCTCTTAAAGCCCCCGGGACCCGACCTACACGGCTGTGATAAGGCCCAGCTACTCACTTTCCAGCTGCTTCTCCACTTCCTCTCGGATGAGCCGCTGCAGGATGTCCATGGATGGAGGCTCCCCCTAGGAGGGAGGGAGGGCGGAGTTGTTCATCCTCCCAGGAACCCTGGCCTCCTGAGACCTGCGATGGCTCGGGAAGCCACGACGGTCACAGCCCCATACACCACAGCTCCCTAATTCAGCCCCTTTTACACCGGGAACCGTCTCCCCGCTCCCCGCCATGCAGGCGGCGTTATCCCGTCATGTATGGCGACCTGGACTCCTTTCTCTCCGAGGCCCCTGCTCCCCTCCTCCCCGCACAAACCCCTTCCCCAGCTCTGGACCCGGGAGGTCTGCTCTGAACCTCTCCCGCCAAAGTGCCATCTTCCTGCAGGACCCGCTCACAGGCTGCCTCCTGCGTGAAATGGTGTTCGATTTCCTCCCACTGGTCCCTTGGCTGCTCTGGTCCCCAGCGTCTGGCTTGCCCTGCTCTGGTCACAGAAACCGATGGGTCAGGGGGCAGAGAAGGCGGGCGCCACCTCCAGGCGCCCACGGCGACGTGCGATTCTTAGACGGATCCGCGAGCAGACCTGCTGCTGCACCGGGCTCCCCCCTCGTCATCAGAGCCCCGCAGGGCGGTGTCCACCCCCAAGGCTGGGGGCCGTACTGTGCTCATCTCCGCAGCCCCAGCGTCTGGCGCGGCGTGAGATGGGCTCCGTGTCCTTATTCTCTCGTTTGCCTTTCTGACCGATAATCTTTTAGGTTAGTCCCAGAATGTCCACCGCTACCCACAGCAGCAGGAGAACTTGGCAAAGACTCGGAGGAGGGGTGGGGGGCTTCCGGAAGCCCACTGAGTCCGCCAGCACCCGCGCTTGGCCGAGGGACGGGATCTGGCTGCCTGGCCTCTTTCGCGGTGGGGGAAGCTCAGGCTGGCCACAGGCGCCCTGGCAGGGACAGTGACACAGAACCTCAGAGCGGGCAGAGGCGCTGAAGACCACGGAAGCCTGTGCTCTGAGGAGCCGGAGGGCCCCCGAGGGCCACGCGGGCTGCAGAGGCGGGGCGGGGAGGCCGCGGGGCCCGGCAACCTGCCCCCACTGACACGCCCACCGAGCGCTGCCTTCATCTCTCTACGGCCAGCGTGTGCCGATGTTACAGGCGTGTGAAAAATAAGAGGTCTGCCACGGGAATACAATATGTGCGAAGGAAAAAAACTGCTCTAAACAAGCCTTCCCTTTTACACTGGGGAAAAGCTAGAGCCAAAGAGAAGAACGAGTACCCCAGACGGGCAGACAGGAGGGGGCGGAGCCGGGCACGGGACGGACAGCCAGCCGTCCCCGCGGGAGGCGCTGCTCACTGAGATCTGGCTGCCCCGGGTCACGCAGCTTACCGGGATCCGTCACCTGGTCCCTCTGAAGCCCACACACCTCGCGGGCCTCCCCTTCAGTCCCAAGGAGCCCCAGGTTTGAGGCAGCACCAATATCCTTACCCTCAGTCCTGGAAATCCTGGCTGGCCCGGGGGCCCCGGCGGCCCGGCCGGCCCATTCTCCCCAGGTAGTCCCTGGGGGCCCATTAGGCCTGTGTGACCTTTGTGGCCTGGGATCCCAGGGTCTCCAGGCTGGCCCTTCCCTCCGGGAAGTCCTTTGTCACCTTTGATGCCAGGATCGCCCTAGGGGAGGAAAGAAGCGCTTCAGTGAGCAAAGGCCTAGGAGGTGCCCCCAGGCCAGACAAGACGTGCGGCTACAGAAGGGACTCTCCCGGCCCTTTGCTTCCTCAGCGGTGGAAAGGAGACCTCGGCCCTGGCAGGCCCATGACTCAAGTCTGATGGCACAGACCAGGACACGAGGGCCCAGAGAGACACAGCCACCTGCCCACATCACACTGGGAGTCTGCAGAGGACAAGACGTGAGCTCTGATTTCCAAATCCCAATCCCGTGCTCCGTCCCAGTGGCGCAGCTCCACCTGCCTGGCTAGAGAAGGCCAGCCGCTGAGCCCAACTGCCGGAGCTTCAGGCCCACTTCAGGCCCAGTTTGGTTCTCCGTCAGCTGGAGGGATGGTGGCACTCGTCAGCCAGAGGTGTCTCACCCGCAGGGAGTCTGCCCCCTCCTCTCAGCCCTAGGGGGCCCGCAGAGGATGACGCTGCCTGGGACCCCTTTCTCCCCATCGCTGGCCCAAGGACTGAAGCCCTGGATCAAGGATCTGGGAGCCATGGCAACCACGGACGGTCCAGTCCTCTGCCCTATCTGCTACCGGGTGTCTGACCAGCCAGCCTCAGTTGTCGGAGGGTCTGAAGATATGGCGGCCACGCTAACAGCCTCAGGGTGTAAAAACTCCACCGCTTGGAGGCAGCAGAGCGGGGGGAACAGCAACAAAAAGACGAGCCACAGATGGTAACCGGACATGGGACATGGCTATGGGCACGACCTAGAGCCACGGAAAAGGAAGACGGTGCGGTTATGAGACCATCTGCCGCATACACGCACGAAAAACGAGAAGAGCCAGACAGTGGAAAAAGTCTGATATGTCGCAGGGGATCTAGTAATACGCACGTTGACACGCACACCCCACGTGGTTCTGCGCGCACGGCCTAGGGCAAGATACAGAGGACGTGTACAGCGACCGGCCTGCGGAGGGGACGGGGACCAGAGGGCCCGGTGGAAGGGCGCCTAGTCTTCACTGCAGCCACTTTTCTGCAATTTGTATTGTTTAACTATGTGTCTGTATTGCTTTTTCAACTACAACAGAAAGAGCAGTGAATTAAAAAAGGCATTTAGCCAGATTTGAGGGGGTCACCTACATTTCTCGAAGGTGATGCATTTCATGGGGACATTGCCATCCGTGGGTGACCTCAAGTTTAGGGGTCTAGGAGAGTCCTGGTGCTTCGTGCACCTCAATGCCAAGGCCTGTGGTACGGCATTTCCTATTCTTTAAACGTCTCAACATCCCTTTGCCGTGAGAGGACTTGTCCCATATTTCAAATGTTCTCTGGAGTCCAAGGCACGGGGAACCTGACCGCTATCTGGCAACGTTCCACGAAACAGGGGAAGGCAACTCGCCATTACTGACTCGGTATTCGAGAAGATTCCACGTGCTGATTCGGTATCCAGAAGATTCATACTTGCCGTCTGAATTCCCCGGCTCCCAACCAAAACTCCAGCCACACCCGTCAGCGCAGCAGCTCCCGGGGGACAGCTGGCCAGCTGCTGGGTGGCAAGGCCCTCAGTGCCTTCCCAGCTCCAGCCCCTCCTCCCCCGGCTCCACGCTCAGGAACCAGCAGCCATGGGAACGCAAGTCACTGGGAAGGGAGGAGGGAGAGAGAGCTGTGGGGGTGAGAATCCCTGACGCTCTCTGCTTCCATTTTGCTCTGGCCTGCAGGCAAAGCCAGCTCCTCACTCATCCAACTTGCAAGGAAAGCAGAGAGAAATTCTTTGCAGGACCACGGAAAGCGAACGGAGGGTCGGAGTGGGGTGGCGTGCCGTCCGTGCCGGGCAACAGTGGGCCGGTGTGCCGGCTGAGCAAGTGCAGGGCTCTGGGCAGAGAGGCGTCTAATTTCTCTGGAGGGGGCGCAGCAGCTGGCAGCAGTGGAAGAACAAACGCCCCTCCCCTCACCGCGTCTCTTCCAAAAAAAAAAAAAATGTGATTTTTTTTCTTTCCTGTTGTTTTTTGGAGGAATGCAATGTAAAGAAAGGCTTTCTGCGCGCAGCGCCAAGGCGATTCATTATGGGAAAATCTGTTCCCTTGTCACCTCCAGGAACAGATCTGGCTCCTGGCAAACTGGCACTTTGGGCTCCAAGCATGTCACACACAGGCGTTCGCACACGGAGTGGAGAGACGGAAATCTGTCAAAGTCTGGGCATGCTCGCCTTTGAATTTGTAATTGCCATGACTTTACTGCTTAAAATAACAACCAAAAAACCATGACAAAAGCCAACATCACTGACTACAACCTCGGGAAAAGCCTCCCGCTGGGGGCTCACAAATTTCCGGGGAACAGAGAACAGAGAAGCCACCACAGGAGCCGCTCCCCAGGCCAGGCTGCTTCCTAAAGCCTTGGACACAGCCCCGCCTGCCCCACTTACCCTTTCTCCTCTGGGTCCCGGCTCTCCCGGCTTCCCAGGGGTCCCCTGCAATGAAACCACAGGAGGGTGGGCACTTAACCAGGGCCATCCCATCTGCTCGGGCATCTCTCTCTGCCCTTCTCAGTTCTTCTCGGATCCTGGGTGCTGAGGGCAAGGTGTCCTGGAGAAGGCAGGTCCTCCAAGAGCCCCGCTCCGGCCCTGGCCACGCCCTCCCGCTGTCTACACGCCGGTCACCCCGGCCTTGTGGTTCCTGAAACGTGCCTTCCCACGCCTGCTCCTGCGTATCCTGAGGTCTGGAAGTGACCAGGGCCGGAGCGTCTCTGTTGACAGGGCCAGGGGAGGGCAGAGCCGAGGCCTGAACTAGAAACTGACATGATCTCACGTTTGTTCTACGAAGGTCACTCTGGCTGGTGAATGCGGAAGGAGTGGGGCGGGGCGCAGGCTGGACACAAGGAAGCCAGTTAGGAGTCACTGCAAACGTCCAGGTGAGAGATGATGATGGTCTGCGTTAGGGTCCGGCGGGAGAGATGGAGAGAGATGGACCGAGCGGGGAGGTATCGTGGAGTCAGAATGGACAGGACTGGTTGATGGACTGGGTGCGGAGAGCTACAGACAAGTCAGAGACTTAACACGATGGCACCCCTGGACCGGCTCCCTAACTGGTGGGCCCTACGCAAAGTGAAGACGTGGACCCTCGTTCGGAACGCATTAGGATTTCCGGACAGCAACAGCAGAACACAGAAGCACGTGTGGGAGCCCTGCTGGGCCCAGGGCCCCGGGAGACAGCACGTGTCGCCCGCCCATGAAGTGAGCCTGTGTCTCCCACGGGAAAGGTCACCAAGAGGAGAAGACGGGTGCACGGTACTTGCCTCCTTGCCTGGGACTCCCTTCTCTCCCGGCTCACCCTACGACACAGAACAAAATACCAGTGAGCTCTGCTGCATCGGCACGTTGCAGATAACGCGACTGTCTCTACAACACACATTTTCACCCAAGTCACGCTCCAGCAGAGACAGCGATCAATGGGCCAGCCGGGGACATTCCCCAACAGGGCTCTATGCTCACCTGCGGCCCACGGGGACCCAGGAAGCCAGGGAGCCCTGGGCTGCCGTTTTCTCCTCTGGTTCCCTTCTGGCCCTGCAGAGGGAAAGCAGGGCATTAATTCTTCAAGGTCAAGTGCCAACTCAAGAAGATTCAGAAACCTCGTAACCCCTCTGTACTCCGAAGGCCTGGCACGTGAACAAAAGAGAAGACCCCTTTCCTGTAACGGAGGGGCTGGGTTAGGGAGAGACGGGGCGGGTACTGTGAATACCCTGTGGGGTGCAGGAGGAGAATCCTGTAGCCAGTCAACGGCGCTCCCATTCCAAGCAGCAGAAACAAAACGGGACAAACCTTAAACCAAACACCGTGCTGCGTAGGGGCCCCTCCAAGTGACCTCTCGAAGAGGCAGCGTTCCTCTTCCCCAGCGGCCAGCAGGTCTTATGGCTCTGCAGGCTCACGTCTGGGGACAGGTGTTTGGGAATCTTAGTTTCAACCTTTCTGGGAAGCCACCATATGTGGCTCAGCTCTTCTCGGGTCAGCTCTGCACGGGGGATGGATCAGCCTCAGGACCCAATCCCGTCCTGTCTGTGACGTCTCAGCAGAGGTGACAAGACTCCCACGATGGCTCCTAAGGAACGTCACTACGTGTGCTGAGGAGTTAGATGCCTTAACACGGCTGTCGCCGGTCCAACAGGAAGCTGGGGTGCTATCAGGACCGCCAGATGCCCTGTTTGCCTGGGAAATGATGGGTTTCCCAGGACGCAGGATTTTCAGTGCTACAACCAAGAAGGCTCCTGGGAAATTGAGACTGACTGGTCCCCCTGATTTCCACAGTGACAAGTCGGCTGGCCAGACTGTTCTGCCCGCACCCCATGCATCTGTCGCTGGAACAGCACACCATAAAGTGGCCTTCCCAACAGGCTTGCCAATTTTACCAAATAAATATACGGTAAGGCTGGGCTGGGAGGAGACTAGCGGACAGGCTTTCACGTATCCACCCCTAGACCCCATCAAGGACCAACCTTCCCCACCATGTCTCCCCATCTACCAGACCTGAACCCCCAATCCCGAACCTGCTACCCAGTGACCAGGACTCTGCTGATTACTCACGTCACCCTCTTTCTACTACCTGCCCGTTGCTAGCTCTTGCGAACACCTCCTCCCCAGCAGGAGGACCCTCTTCAGCCGAACCTGTGTTACACGCATCCCCGCGCCGCACCCTAACCCTGTCTGAGATGGTAAGGGTCGGTCAGCCTGCCCTTGTCCTTCCATCACCTAAAACCATCAATCAGCTACCATGCAACCTTATTACACGCTTGTTTTTTAGTCTCAACAGTTTTGTCCTGTTGGATGTCTAAGGCTGTAGACAACAGAGAGCCAAGTGCATAATCATGTGTATTTTAAACTTTGACAGACGTCCTTCGCGGCTCCTCTCGCCTCCAGCCTATTCCTGCCATCCAAACACCGTATTTTCCCACTGAGGCTTCTGGAAACAGAGACCGGACCGTCGGTGATGTAAACCACACAACCTTTCAAAGCCTGCCCCGATTCCACCACAGCAGTGGGACAGTACTCACGGGACTGCCTGGAGTGCCATGGTCTCCTGGAGATCCAGGCGATCCGTTCTTACCCTGGTGGAGGAAACAGAAGAGAGGATTCTGCCAGGATGCTCTGCCAGGACCTCACGGAGCAGGACAGTGGAACAGAGAGACTGCTGGATGCGGAGGGCCTGCTTTCACACGTAGAGCTGTTACTCAGACCAGCGTGGCTCCACGTCATTACTTAGAGGATGTTTCTCAACCTGTAAAAGGAGCTTTTGGGATACTTAACCCGTAATAACTAATAAGCAATTAAATGAGTTCAGGTGCATGAAAAATCCTGGGCTGGTGACTGCTGCCCAGAGCCCAGGCACGGTGAAGAATCATGACCACATCGTTCACTTATCCGTTCATCCTCCCCGCTCGGATGCTGACTTGAGGAACAAACGAAAGCGCTCGCGTCACCGCGGGCTGTTCTCAGCTTAGGACGCACACCCGTACCCTCACCCCGCCCTCCTCCCCCACGATGGCCACCAATGGGTTGAACAGATAAAGATATCGAGACAGAGAAAAGTGGCTGGTGCAGAATCTCACGGCTACTGGGTGGAAGGTCCACTCACTCCAGATTCCGGGACAGACTCACATCCATAACGCTCTCTAACTTGATGGGTATTTTGTGCCCATTTGTCATTTGAATGAATACATTTGACCAGTAAGATCCTTGGTAGCATAAAAATCAGAAAGTTCGAGAATGCTCCTAAGCTACAGACCAATTCCTAGTAAGCCCCAAACCCACAGGTCAGCTTCAGCTGAGCTGGTCACGCCCCTGCCCTCACTTTCCTCCCGCTCAGGACCTTCCCCACCAGACGGCTGTGTCCTTCGCTGCTTCTCTTCCCTGCCTTGTCTGTGTCCATGCCCAGCATCTGGCACGTGTCACCCACACACAGGAGGCGGGCACCCTGCTAGATGAATGAACCAACAACATCACAGGAGACCACGCTGCACTGATCCCTGAACCGCCAGGTGCCAACGTCCTATAATCTGTGAAGCACACGTTTACAGATGAGCTGGCTTCATGGAAACACGTGACGGTAAAAAGTCACTAACACTGCCCGGGCGCTTGCTACGCATTAACTCACTCACTGCTCACAACGGAGCAGACGTCGCCATTTCACAAACGGGGAAACTGAGGCACAGAAATGCTGAACAACCTTCCCGAGATGGAAAGGAAGGGGCCGTGGTCTGAGCCCCCCCCCATGTTCCTGAGAGCTATGGCTTGCTGGGGATCATCAACAGTGACCATAAACGGGGCTTCCTCCTTGTGTCTAAAGTGTGCACGCGTGATCGTGGGTGACGCGCGCGCCTCAGCTCACCAGACCCTGCAGGAAGCGTGCCGTGTGCACGGATGCCTTTACATCGCAGATGAGGAGACCGAGGGTGGGAGAAAGCACAGGACCTGCCTGGGACCGCCGGGCTAGGGAGTGCTGAAATCGGACAGGCCGGTCGGTGTCTGTGACTGCGCGTGACGTCCGTCCAGGCGCGACGGCGCTGCCTGCACCTCCCGCGCCCACCCAGCAGCCCATCTGCGTCCCTCTAAAAATACGCGCTCTGGCTCATCCCGATGGCAATTACATCTCTGCTCCTCCTCCCTCTGGTCCGCTGTGCGCCTAGAGAACAAGGGCCAAGACACATTAACACACGGTGCCAACACAGGCGGCCGCGCACCGAGGGAGGGGCGGCTCCGGGCAGCCGGCTGTCGCCTGTCAGCGCGCTGGAGGCCGACTGGGGCTGAGACCTGCTCCCTCCTGGGCCACAGGCCTCCTCACGTCCCGCTGGTCCTCAGGAAGCCCCTCTGGTGTCTGTGCCACTCAGAAATGGAGGCCACAGCTTTCCCCCCCAACGGCTCTGAGCTCCCAGCTCCTGCCACTCCTTCCCACCAGGTGACCTTCCTGCCAAGGGACCCGAGCACACACGGGCCAGGCGGGCTCCAGCTGCAGACTCTGGGGCCAGACTGCTGAGTCCAAATGCTGGCTCTGTCGCTCACGTGCTGTGTGGCCTTGGGAAGGCACTCGACCTCCCTGTGCCTCCTTCTCTCCTCTGTGGGCAGGACGGTCAGAGAGCCCGGCCCAGGGTCTGGGGAGCTCAGGCAGCGAATGATGTCAATGGACCGGACTCTGCCCACGCTTCCTGGAGGCCCTCCACACACACTCAGGGTCTGGTTCAAGGCCGTGTGAACTGGCTGAAGCGGCCAGGAAGCTTCTCTTCCCTCAGGAAAGCATGTCGGCTCCAGGTGAGTGAGAGTGGCTGTCAGGGAAACAACCTGGAACCTGGTCGTACGTGTCCAAGAACACACGCGTTTGGGAAACTTGAGCAGTTGACTGCTGGTTACGGATGCCTTGGGAGGTTCCTCAGGATTGAGGGGGGCAAGTTAGGAAACCACAAACCTGCCTTTGGGGGCCTGAGGCCTTCAGGGCCAAGCCCGCCTCCTGCAGGCTGCGCCCGAGGCTGTTCGCGGCCTCACCTGGGCTGCGACCGGCCTCCTGTCCTCCACCGCACACACCTGTCCTGCCGCGCTCACCGTTCCCAAATGCCGCTCCCCTTCCCCTCCCTGTGCCCTGGCGCGCATCTGCATTCATCAGGGGTTTACTCTGCGCCCTCTCGGAGGGAGGCCAGAGCCAAGAGCCAGACGCCCCCTCCAGGAAGAGGGCCGCGCGAGGCCCGGGGACGGTCACCTCCCGGGCGCGCTCTGAGCGCTGGACGCGGCCCTGTCGCTTCACCGGATTAACTCGCCAGTGGTCACAACTTCCCCCACTTCACAGATGAGGAAACTGAGGCCTGGAGAGGTGAAGAAACACCCAGTCCACGTGACAAGGAGGAGGACAGCCAGGAACCGAGCCCAGGGGGCTTCACTCCAGCCAGAGCCCAGATGCGACGCCGCGGCGGGCCAGCAGGGGCAGGTGGGGCGCCGGGGTGGGGCTCCTCCGCCTTTCTGTGGCCGGCGCTCCCGCCCAGGTGCCCGTTCACCATTTCTCCCGAACTGCTCCATTTGCATTTAGCGCCACAGCTATACCGTGTATCCACTTCTGTTCCATATGCATATCTATGCTTGATACTGAAAAGCAGGAGCTTTTGGCGCCCCAAGAACCAACATTTTGCCCCCACACTTGGGGCCAAGGCAGCCACACTGGGGATGCGCGCCCCCGGGGGCCTGGGCTACGGGGGTTCTGCCACGGCCGAGCGGCCCCGCTGGGGGCCGGTCTCCTGCGTGCGCCCGCGGGGACGGCGCGACGCCCAGGGAGCCCCCGGGTTGACCTCACTCAGCGGGAGAATGGATACAGGGCACCGGCCAGCTCCTTGCTCCGCGCTGAACCCCCTGCCTGCTCGCTGAATGAACGAACACCACTTCCTAGAAAGAGGACAGGGCACGTCAGACAGTGAGCTGCTGCCGGAGGGCAGAAAGGAGGAAGCCAAGCGGGGTGCTACCCGGAGGCGACGGAGAAGCGGCCAGGCCCCCGGTGCACTCGGCGTCCATCACTATGCGGACGACGGGCGGGTCACCGGCCCAGAGGACGGGAGCCCCAGGACAGCACAGGGCCGGCGCCCTGATCAGAAGGCTGTCCGCGCCCTCGCTCTGGCCGCTGGGGACCGCGGACCGCGGGCACGGAGGGCACCCTGAACCCTCACGGGCCGCCGACTCAGGATGGGAGGCTGGATTTGAGTCTCTGTGGCCCCGTCAGGGAAGAGTGGGGCTCCACCTGGAGAGTCAAACCCATGGGCCCTGCCCCCCACGTTCCTTCCGTAGGAGCCTGAAGACAGAGCTCACGGCCACGGCCACGAGAGGTGGAGAACGCCGGAAATGATGTCAGAAAGTCCTGGGTTTAAATCCCCCCCGGAAGCTCTTGCCAGCTGCGTAACCTAGACCCAGCAAGCCCACATATCTGCCTTACAGGTTTACTCACTCATTCATTGATACCATTACTCATTCAAAATACACGTACATGCACACAAGCTACGCAAAATAAGCAAGTTGCAAAGATGAAGTGTGTAACAAGCGTGCCTTCTGTCTATATGCTAGTAGGTGTACTGAAAATATTTTCAAAGTTACACAGAATGCTATTAACAGTGGCTCCCTCTGGAGTGTGGGATGAGGGGATAAAGAGGGAATTTTCTCTTTCCTTTGTAACATTCCATCCTGTATGAGTCCTCTCACCATCATCATGGGTCACATTTATGCTCATATATACAGGCACATATACATTAAGCAGCCCCTAGTGTAAGGGCCCTGGGTTAATTAAACGGGACAAGGCAGCTGCTTCTTCTGACACAGAACCAGGAATGTAAGTATTTATCTTCTACATCCCTCTCCCATATTCGCTCAGGCTGCTCTTGGATAAGAGAAAGGTTCACTTAAGTACATGTACGGGCAGAGATAATATTCAAAATATTTATTAACCACACGGCGTGTCATGAGTTAAATTGTGTCCTCCCACCACCAACCCATATGTTGAAGTCCTAATCCTCAGTATGTCAGAACCTGAACTTACTTGGAACTAGGGTCCTTGCATACGTAATTAATTAAGATGAGGTCATACTGGAGTAGGATGGGCCCCTTATCCAATATGACTGGTGTCTTTACAAAAAGGGGACTTTTGGACGAGAGACACGTCCTCAGGGAGAATACCATGTGAAGATGAAGGCAGAGGCTGGAGTGATGCTTCTACGAGCCAAGGACGCCAGAGGTTGCTTGCAAACCCCCAGAGGCTAAGAGAGGCCTTCTGAGGGACGGCTCTCCCTCGCAGCCCTCGGAAGGAACCAATTCTGCTGGCACCTTCATCTCGGACTCCTAGCTTACAGAACAGCGAGACAATAAATGTCTTGGATTTCTAGCCTCCATACCTGAGAGACAATAAGTTTCCGTTGTTTAAGCCACTGCGTTTGTGGTTCTTTGCAATGACAGCTCTAGTGAACTCATACAGAGCATGCCCTGAACGCCAGAATGCCCTAAAGCTCGAGCATGACTGGAGGGGAAGTCCTACAGCGCGCCTGCCGTGCCGAGCGGCACCTCTTAAGTTTCCGGGTTGTGGGTAGGCGGTCCCAGAAAAGAGCCTGGAGAGTGTGTCCTAGGCCACTAGGGGGGCTTAGGGCAGTGGCTATCTACCAACTGCTAAGACATTCTGTCATTTTTTTAACAACACATAGGGCTGTTCCAGGATGAACCAACCAAATATTACCATGGTAGCAGGCCCTGCCAAAGCATGGAGCAGGTTAGTCTCAAAGCAAAACTCACCGGTAAGCCCCTCAGTCCTTGGGGACCCTGTGGCCCTGTGGGTCCAATGTCACCCTGGAACAGAGAGAGACCACATTATCCAGGGTCGCCGCACGAAGACGGCAGAGACACAGTTTCAAATGTGGACCAAACTTCACCCAGTTACCCAAGAGGACCAACAAATGGTGCCCACACCGTCTCACCATCAGTCACCAGTTATTCTGAATACGGACAAACTCACTTCCTGCAGCTGAATAAATCCCTGTCCCCACGGGGATCTCGGGGGGCTCCATCTGGAACTAAGGCAGGTAAGAGGGAAGAGAACTTCTCTTGGTGTCCTCTCCCTGAGTCACTGGACGGTCACCTGGGGCCACTCCTGCCTCAGTCCTCACAGTAAGAAAAACTCCACCTGGAAGGTGTAGAGAACCTTCCGGGGTGCCAAGCAGTGGAGATTCACCACCACCACCTACGTGGTCTTCCAGGCAGCCTCCCGACAGGGCTGTAATTCTCCCCGTGTAATGAATGAAAGAAACAGAAGCTTGGCCATGCTCCTACACAAACTAGACTGTAGAACACCCCAAAAGATGGGGTTTTAAAATTACAAGTCAGAGAGCTGAGAAGGGGGAAGAAGGCATTTGCACCACGGGCTGGCAGCCTGGGCTCCTGTCCCAGCTGCAGCCTGCCCTGCTGGGCCAGCTGAACCCCAAGCACGCCCCTGCCTGGGGAGCTCCCCTCACGCCCTGTACTGTCAACTGAAGTGAGCAGGCTTGGCAAGACCAGGATTTCCAGGCTGCCCTTCAGCACCTGAGAGGCGCCTTTAGGGGACAGGGCTGGGGACAGGCCTCGCCTGGGGTCAAGGCAGCTCTCCCGCTTCGAGCTTGGTGCAGGGCCTCCACACACTCGGCTGGGGCTCGTGACGTGGATTCCACTGCACAGGAAAAGCACAAGAACTAGATCGGAGTTCTGCTAAGATCCTTCCCTGCTCCATCGTCTCATGACAACAGATCAGCCAAGGAGACAACACAGGACGAGACCCAGGGGGCAGAGGGCACTTCGCCAGGGCTTAAAGGCAGGTCCTGAAGGATGCAAGGGGGCGGGCATGGGCCCGCCTTGGACCCGAGGGCCGTGTGCCCGTGTTCCTGACCCAGTACCCACTCCCGGGAGGCCAAGCTGTGTCCGCACATGTCGATGGCCCTGCAGGCTGTCGCGTCCCAAGGCCAGTGCCCCGTGGGAATGCGGAGCTGGAAGATCTGGACTCCACACTCTGCCTCCTCCTGCCTCTGACTCTGTGTGACCGTGAGGAAGTCTCCCGACCTCTCTGGGTCTTAGTTTTTCTATTTGTATGACTGGGGTAAACGATGGTTCGTCCCACCCTGATGTGACCCCGAGTCAGTGAGAGCAGGTGAGGGGTACACAGTGGTGCCGTGATGGATCCATGAGGCTACAGAACACTGGAGATGGAGAAATAATCTGGGGAGACTCTGAAACGCCACTCGAGTCCATGTAAGGCCAGATCCAACTCGTGCATCATTGAGGTCAACAGACAAATCATGACGGATTCAGCAGAGCCTCCTTATCTGTCATATGGCACGGGCACCAACCCTTTTAGCCGGAAGCCCAGACCCGGGGCCTCCTCGGGACCCCAAGGAGAACTCATGCAGCCCGTGGTGCCGGAAGGTGAGGCATCACCAGCAGATTCCTAGAATTCGCCCGTGACTCTCTCCACAGTGGCACCAACCCCCCAGTCCAGTTCCCGGGCATCCCTTGGTCCTTCAGTGACGCACGTCCTCTACACCTCCTCCTCCCACGGGCCCAGCCAGGCCCCACAGGACACCCACACTCACATCTTTTCCTGGTGACCCTTCCCGGCCAGGGGGCCCCATGACCCCAGGCTCTCCCTAGAAGGGGAAGCAGAAACAAAAGAGCCGCCGTTAGGGAGAGAGATGCAGGACGCCTGCTGCCCCAGCCGCAGTGGTCCCGGAGCATCTGGGAGGGGGAGAAGAGGACGGCCCACCCGTAAGCACCCTACGGAGTCCTGGGCCCAAGCGGGGTCTGCAGTGTCCTCAAGGCCAGCTTCGAGTCCTGGGCCTGCTCTGCCACTGTGAGCTGCAGGGACACCTCCTGACAGATCAGGCAAACCGCTGGGGATTCTGTCTCCTCACCTGCTGACCCACCGGACCCCCTCTGCACCTCAGCTTTCTCCTCGCTGTACAGAGCAGTGGGGTTAACCGGTGGACCCCTGAGGGTCCTTCTGTTTGGGGCACTTGGAAGAGACGGGGGAAGGTAAAGGATAGGAAGACAGGGCCCAGAGCCTTCCATCTGGGATAAGCCGAAGCCTTCCACACATTAGCTCTGCGACCTCGGGAAAACCACCCACATCCTCTGGCCCTCAGTTTCCTCCTCTGGAAAGCAGACCTAATGACAGCACTCGTCTCCCCGGACCCAGGACAGCACAGTCTGTGGGCAGCACAGCCGGCAGTGACCACACCTGACTTGGTCAAACTGGCTGTACATCAGCGTCTGGCCCCCCAGAAGAAATGTCCAGAAACACTTGACCGAGGAGGCATGATGCTTCCAGTGCTGCCACTGTCCCCTCCCAGGTGACACGGCCCCGCCCCGCCCGCAGGGCCCGGGAGCCCTCCGCCTAGAGGTGCCAGCTCAGGTGCACTGGGACGACCTGAGGGCGACATGTCCACTTACCCGGGGGCCAGGGTGGCCAGAGTCGCCTGTGTGTCCCTTGAAGCCCTAGAAGAAAGAGAATGAAGTTATCCCACCGAGGAGCAGGCGGATAACGCGGGACAGGGTGGACTCCAGGGAGACGGTCCAGCGCACCCTGACTCCTCTCTCTGTCTCACCCGATGGCCCTCGCTCCTGACCAGTTGCCAGACATGGGCCAGGTGCCTGACGCCTGACTGGGTGGCCAGGCCCTTCCTCCTGGTCGCTCTGCAGCGAGGACAGGGCTGCAGGGGCCCATCCCACAAACGTCCTGGAGGGTGGTGGGCTCTCCCCACGAGTCTCCTGAACTCCAGCTTCTTCCTCATCTCACACCACGTGGCTTGGACCCCCTCCGCCTGGATCCTGGGGTAGGCAGTTCCCTTTGAGACAACACTGCCTTCAGCCCAAGTTAGGGCCTGGGCACCTTCCTTGTTCCTGTAGCCATCGCTGGCCCCCCCAGCAGCTGTGAGTACAGCCAGCCCGGAAGCCTCATCCCGGGCCATGGGGCTGGGCCCTCCCTGCGCAGAAGAGCAGCTTGGAGATATTCTCCCTGAAGCACAAGCCCTCTGAGCAAAGAGGAAGCTCTTAGCGGAGCTGACACTGTCAGGCCACCCTGATTGTGTCATAATCCCCACTTCACAGATGAGGAAGCTGAGTCTCCGAGAGGTAGAACACCTGCCACAGCCCCACGGCTAGAAAGGGACCGGATCTGGATCCAGGCGGGCCTGCGCAGCCCCCGAGCCCTCCTACTCCCCCTCCCACCGTCCTGCTCCCAGGCTCTGCTCCTGGCCACCTGGACAGCATCTCTGCAGCCCGGCGTCGGGGTGCCTGCCCACCTGCTGAGACCCAGGCACTCGCAGGGCCTGAGCAGCCCCTGCCCAGCCCCCGCACCAGCGGACCACGTCCAGGCCCCGGGCCCCATCCTGCCGCACGTCCCGCCCCACCCGAGGTCCCTGCGGCAGGCCTCACGTGTTCACTGCTGTTCCCTCCTGCTGGTGCGCGCTGGCCCGTCGGGTCAATCCCCCCGGTTACAGGCCTGCTCTCGGCCAGCCTCCCATCCCAACTCCAGCATCTCAGTCGCCCCTCCCCGTCACCACCTACCGCCTTCCTGGCACCTTCCTCTCTGTGCGTCACCTCCTCAGGCCACCACTGCCAGAGCACTGCTCTGAGGGTCCTGCTCGGCTGAGCCCCCAGCCAGTGGCTGACACAGAGCGATGCCCTCGGGGCATCGGGGGCCGATGCCTGTACACAGAGGTCAAGGTCACAGGGTCTGGGAGCACCTGGGACGGGGCCTTGAATTTAATCTCACTTGTCAACACAAGCCCCACAGACAGGGGCTGCATGGCACAGGGAAGCGTGCCCTCCTCCGAGCAGTGCGGAGGGGGCCTCACAGTGAGCGGTGAGGTCCTGTCCTAGCCTCTCACTCGCTGTAAGGAAGGCACGAGGCAGGGAGAGAGGAGTAAGAGTGCAGCAGGGGAAAGAGAGGAAACCCCCATCTGCAGAGCCCCTACTGCGTATGTGCTGCAGCCCTGGGGCACGCTCCCATTTCAGCGCAATGAAGTCCTGTAAGATGGGATTCATTTCCCCCACCTCCTAGAAAAGAAGCTCAGGCCGATCTATCACACAGAGAGTAAGCGGTGGAGCCACGATTCAGACTGCATGATTCAAAGCCTCTCCAGTGCCACACTCAACTCTGGGAGGCAGCAGTGTGTGGCCAAATAGGGCCCTCCGAGGCCAAGGCCAAACGCCTCCCAGCTGACGCCACCAGGCCTTCTCAGACCTTATCTCCTGAGTTTGTCTCCTGGTTTCAAAAGGCGAGTGAAGAGCCTACTGGGGGAGAAGACAGCCCTCTGGCCTGGCCGTCTGATGGGAGCTGCGGCCTAGCAGCCCCACTGCTGTGCGGTTGCGCTTGCTACCCTGGAAACGCTTTCTCTTTCCCGTTCCTCACCACTTGGGGGATAAGAATGGGGCGCCTTAGGAGGGAGGCTCTGAAGGTCACTTCCCAGGCCGCAGGGCGGTGCAACAGAAAGGGAAGCTCTCAGAGCCTGGGAGGGGCAGGGGAACGCAGGAGGAGGAGATGAAGTCGCCTACATTTGCCTCCACATTGAACCACTGTAACCTCGGAGAAGTCAACTGACCCCTTGGAGTCCTAACATCACCATCTATGAAATGAGGATAATAAAAATACCCAGCTGGCAGAGCTTCGCAGGATTAATCTATGGAAAGGGGCTTTACATGCTATTAAGTGTGACGAAGCAGGGCTGACTGTGGGGTGAGGTCTGGAACTGAACCATGGCTCCCCACTTTCTAGCTGTGGGTCTTGGGTGCTTTACTTCTCTTCACTGGGAGTCAGTTTCCACATCTGTAAAATGAGGGTAGAACCCACTTCTGCAGAGTTGCCATAAGGATTGAAAAAGAAATAAACAGTGCTCTCCACTGTTCAAAATAGGCCAGTTCCCTTTCCCTGGGGAGGGACGGGCCCTCCTGGGGCCCAGCATCTTCCCCAGATCCAGCCAGTGCAGAGGCAGGGACCCTGGTTGCTCTCCTCCCAAATAATCATGGACAAAAGCACCAACGAGGGAGCCACACACAATGTCCCAGAAACCTGGCTGGGAATTTTCCATGTTCTATCTTCTCCTTCGTACTCACAACCACCCTAGAGAAGTGGGAGCTATTCTGATGCCCATTTCAGAAAAGAAGAAACAGAGGTTCAGAACGGTCCCCTGACCCAGGTCACAAAGTTAATAAACGACAAAGTGAAAGCTGAGCCCAGGTCTGTCTATCTCCAAGCTCACGCCGTGCCAGCCAGAGGAGGTGGGTGTTCTTTCACCTGCCTGGGTCTCTAACCTCTGTCCCTGCACTGAAGTAGGATTCCTTACAACTCTCTCTTGAGAGGTGGATCTTGCCCCAGCCCACTTCCCAGCAAATGGATCTCCGTGGCTGAAAAAAGAAAAAAAAAAAAAAAAACCCCTCCCTCCAGTAAACCAGAAACGACCTTAAAAAAAAAAAATCACTGATTCTGTGTTTTAATCCCCATAAGAGGTGGTAGTCCCATTCTTAGGTTTCTTCTCCTGATGCAAGCAGGTGAAAAGCAAGCAGAGTCGGGTAAAAGGAAAGTATTTTTTGTGTTTTACTTCCTCCTTATTGAATACTAGCCAGGTGAGTTATTGATTTTTTTTAACAGAAAAACATTAAGGAAACATTAATGTTTTAAGGAAACATTAACATTAAGGAAATAGAACTAGCATTTTGATCTCCAACAGAAAAACATTAGGGAAACATTAATGTTTTAAGGAAACATTAACATTAAGGAAATAGAACTAGCATTTTGATCTCCCACTTCTTGCCAGATAATTGGATTTTAAGATTTTCATCGAACATCACATTCGTTTCCAAAGAAAATTTAAGAAATTTTGTAAACAATTTTGAAATTATAAAGGAGTAAAGCATTTAGTGAAAAAAACCCAATAGGGCTTCCCTGGTGGCGCAGTGGTTGCGCGTCCGCCTGCCGATG
>NC_041228.1:4104521-4112276 GCF_002837175.3 Physeter macrocephalus | reverse complement strand
CGGCTGGGCCCGCGAGCCGTGGCCGCTGAGCCTGCGCGTCCGGAGCCTGTGCTCCGCGACGGGAGAGGCCATGGCGGTGAGAGGCCCGCGTACCGCCAAAAAAAAAAAAAAAACAAAAAAAAAAACCCAACAACCCCAAAATACATAGAGTTCATTTTTATAGGTGGGAGAGAGTGCAGACATACACTGAAGGCTCTGTCGAGCAGGCTGTGGAGAAGCTTTAAAACACCGATGATCAAGGCAACCTATCTTAGGCCCTGTTTTGGGATTCCTCTAATTGCCATCTAAAAGCTAAAACGTAGGAGTATCTTCTTTTTCTCATGGAGTTTATAAAGTTATGAAGTCTCTTCTCTCTCGTGGGCTTGCTTATCTTCTTTCATAGATGACTCTAAGTCCAACTCCTTTACTTGCAAGGTATGTTTCTTTCCTGTTCTGCTCTGTTGTGGATCTTTTATGCATATATATAAATAACAGTATACCCCTCCCTACCTCAACATCCCTTCAACATATCCACTGCTAACTGATCATGCAGTCTAAGCCATTGGCATTGGGTGGGCCATCCTGACATTAAAATGGGATCCAAGTTGTCGAGTCTTGTTTTAAGACCCCTGCAGAAAACCATGGGGCTTAAAATGAAATGGTGATGTGGGTTACATGTGTGTATCTATTTGTCCAAATGATACAGGTAAGATTTTTTGATGTGTGTAAATTTTATATCCAAAAACTTGAAAACTATTGAGTAGGGGATAGGAAAGGAGTAGAGGTAGATACGAAGCAGAATAATGATGAACAAAGCTGAGTGACTGGCCCACGGGAGTTCATTTCACTATTCTGTTTACTTTGTGTATGTCTGAAATTTTATATAATAAAAAGATGAAATGGTGGTTCTTTAAAAAAAGCGTCTGTATATGTTTATATGTATAATAAATAGCTCGACAGCGAGATACAGATTTAGATATATAAATGATAGATGCAGATTTAGATATATAAATGTTGGATTTCATCCACAGAAAAAAAGACTAAAAAAACATACTGGAATGTTAACAGAGCTTTACTTCTGCGTCGTAGAATTATAAGTAACTCTGTTTTCTTCTCTATAACGTTACTTTTCTTACTCTTTCTCTTTTTATTACCATCATCTTTTGTTATTGTTATGCAATGAGAATGAGTTACTGTTACAATTGGGGAAAAACCCTTTAGCTGTGAAAAGGTTCAGGATTAAAATTGAGACTCATTTTTAGGTTCTGTCATCCAGAGGAAGTCCATTAAAAGTATAATAAATAGGATAAGAACAAAGAAAACTTAGAACAACAAGTAACAATGGGTGCAAGTCTGAAAATAAATTTTACAGCAATGGCATGCGAAAGGACTGGATTTACTGCACAGAAGTACCAAGGTCTTGGAAGAGAGGTACTTCTGGAATCCACGGCCAGGCAGTCTCAGAGGACCCTACCCACGGTGTCACAGCCAAGTGACTGATGGCTTTATTCTGCTGTGGACAACACACACACACACACACACACACACACACACACACACTCAGCACTTACAGGGGGACCGCGGGCACCCTCCGGTCCTGGCAGACCTGGCTCTCCTGTTTTGCCCTGGGGATAAAGAAGAAAAGAAGAACTTGAGGACAACATTTGCAGGATCTTCCTATTCTCAGCTGCCGGAGCTTCGCAGCATCATATTTCCACCAGCCAGTCTCTGCCCCCTGCCAACCCTACCCTCTGGTACTGTGGTCCATTTTAGTCCATAGAAATCTGCACTGTGTCGCCCTGCCTACTATGTTCTTGGGTTTCCTGGGACGGCGCTGGTTACACAGGTTTCATCTTTGAAACACCCATTCACAGTGCCCCTTCTTATCCTTGGAAGGGTTCTGGTCTGGATGAGAAATTACGCAGACGCCCAAGTTAGAAACCGCTTTATACCTACTCACAAAACCACCCCGAGGCAGCTAGTAACGACTGCATGGTACAAATGGGGACCTGAGGATCAAAGAAGTTATGGTTTCATTGAGATAACAAACAGCAAAGCCAGACTGGACCCCAGCAATGCCCGAAAGGAGGGTCTCCTCAGCCTGGCAGCAGTGCCTGCTGACAGGGGGCCTGCAGTTTACCGCTGAAGTCCAGATAAAGTGGTGAGAGGTGAGGGAGGGTTGGGGTGAGCCGGGAGAGTGGGTGAAGGGGCAGTGTGCTTGATGGGGAAATGGGCAGCATGCGGGCCCCGCCTCCACGGTAACAGGAGGGCCTACTCCCCCAAGTCCCCCTTCATTTTCACAGCTTATAAACCTGGAGGGCCAGAAGGCGTCCGTGGTGGGGCGTGGGAGAGGGAGAAGAGCATCCGTGGATTCAGAGTGAAAATTACAGGGGAGGGAGGATGGGGCACCAAGCTCTGACTTCCGAGTTTGTTTCTTCTTCTGTCCCAGCTCGTCTAAGTCTAGCCGTGTGATCTTGGGGGTCATTACCCTTCCCTGGATCTGTTTCTCAGTTGTAAATTCAGGACAGCCTCCCTGACGTAGGTCTTTGTGATCGAGCCTGGCTCCTGCCCCACAGTCAAGTGGGACAGCCGTCACCGGCCCAAGGTGCCAGCAGACAAAGGATAACAACCGGTCACTGCTGAGGGTTTTCCATGCGCCAGGCACAACGCCAGCGCTTCACACAACAGCGTCAAGTCCTCGCTATAACCCATGAGGGAGGCACTTTGGTTCTGCCCCAGGCAAAACTCCAAGGCACAGAGAGGTTAAGCGACCTGCTCAAGGTCACACAGCTGGGGTTCTAATGCAGGTGTTTTGGCTCCAGAGCCTCTGTACGTCACCCTACACTGTAACTGATACTCAAATGCCTCCTATTAAAAATGACGAAACAGGCAACTCTAAAAGCTGCATATCTACCCATCTATCTGTGTATCTATCCACGCGTCCGTCATCCATCCGTCTACTGTCTGTCCATCCGTGTCCCCAATGTACAGGGACTTAAAGGAATAAGTCAAAGTGGAAACTAACCACCCACTACCAGTAGCCAGTGCTGCTGTTTCCCAGCCACCGCCCCTGGCTCCCCGGGAGGGCTCCCGTCACTCTGTCGATCAGCCCCCGCTCAGGCAGAAGGCCGTGCCCAGAACAGCCTCTGGGGCACTTGACTCCGAGGTGCTGGAGTTCATGCCCCAACAAGCAACCCCCAGGCAGAAAGGCTGAGGTTATTGAAGCACACCCCCGCCTCCTGCTCCCCGGCAGGGGTGGGACCCGGGAGGCCAGGTGCGCTCCTCTCGCATTCTCAGCTGGTCTCCGGGGGACTGGACCCGAGGTGCCCACTGGAACGTCTGCCCACTGGCCTGCCAGCGGCTTTCCTCCTTTCCTCGTTCCATTTCCTCACTCTGTCCGTGCTCCTGGGATCTCCTCCAAATACCCCACCTGCCCCCCATCCTGGTCTCCAGGTCTGCTCTCAGGGCACCTCTGGTGCCCCCATTCCTCTGCCAGTCTCCTCCCAAGCAGCTCAGAGTGATAAAGGTCAGGATGGCCACACGCCGAGACCCCGGAACGAACTGACAGGTGAGCTCTGGACCACGTGCTGGGGAGAGCTGCCCAGCCCCGTGCTTCCAGCAGAACCGGCCTTGGCTTCCACGCACGGACTTAGCCACTGCTTACCCAGGGCAGACGTGGCCTTCCATCCGTCCACACCCAGCGCCTGGCACAGGCCTATCTGGAAAAGGCATTCCACAAACAGACTGAGTGAAGACCAAGGGCCTCGGTTATCCTGCACTGTCGGTGACAGCCTCTCAGGATAATACACTTTCTGCAAAAAAGCTGATTGCCTGCTCTGCGTTGACTGAGCTCTGGGGTCAGCCTTCAGGGTGCGGGTCCCGGATGCTTCATTTACCAGCCGTGTGACCTCGGCCAGCCTATCTAACCTCTCTGTGCCTTAGTTTCTTCATCTGGGCCAATAATGATACCCACACCCCACAGGGGTGTCCTGGGGCTTACAGTGGAAAATGTGATGAGGCGCTCAGTACCCCCTCGGTGTGCACACAACAGCTGTCAGCCACGGTGGCGATACCTGTCCTTCTCGCTCCCTTGCCACGTCCTCAGCCTGGCTAACTGCCGCTTGCCCACCAGGGCTGCGCTGCTGGACGTCAGCCTTCAGCAGCTTAGGTGAGCTGTTCACTTTGCTCGCTGCCCTAAGCTCTTACTTTCCCCTCAGCAGTGAGTCCTGGTCTCAGCATCTGGCAAACAGTGAAAAGTGATAAAGAAGGTACTTCTGGCAGGTTGCATAAGACGCAGAATGAGTCAGAAGAGTTACGGCCGCACAAATTAAATGGAGCACAAGCCTTGCTGGGGAGACTGTTATGTAATTCCACTTACTGGTTCTCAAGGCTCTGAGGTTCTACCCTCACCAGGAGTTAAAACTAGAGCAGTTGGAAAAGTAACTTACTAAATTAATTAACCGTTAGAGAAGCCTGATGCATTTAACCAATTTCTCACCACGTCTGACTCTCCAGCAACTCCAGCAAGTTGCAATTAGTATTCTCATTCTATTTGAAATGAAACTGAAGCCGGGAGATGCTCTCTGACTCGAGCCAGGTCGCAAAGCCTGTAGGGAGTGAAGCCAGCATCCGAAGCCAGTTTCTTCTTCTGGTTGTGGTTGTAATTTTGGCACAAAATATTTTAATTTAATTTTATCAACAAGCACTGCACACACGGCTCCAAAAATTTAAAAGATAATAAACTAACATACTACGGACCAAAAACTGACGTCCCGCCCCCATGTCCCTTGTGCCCAGAATCCCCCGTCCTCACTTCCCGCCATGGATGGAAACTACTTCTCTTGGTGTTTCTGGAGCCTCCCAGAGTCACTTTATGTAAATGCTAGATAAATATACACAGACCCATTTTCATACAGAATAGGGCAGGCTAAACACACTGCTCTGTGCCCTTGCTTTTTTACTCGACAATGTATCTTGGAGAAGTCCCATGTCAGTACCTAGAAAACATCCTCAGTCTTCTGCACAGCTGCTTGATATTTATTGGGTGCACCCCATCATTAACTGTCTCCTGCGGGTGGGCGTCAGGAGAACCAGGTCTCTAAGCCCCAGGGGCCACCTGCCGTCTTCCCCTCGGTGTTGAGGCTGTGGAAGGGGTTTCTGAAGACAAAACTGCTGCTAGGAAATGAAGCTTCAGCATCATCGCTAAGCCCAGATCCGCACTCAAGAGGGGCTGACCGTCCTAAGGAAGGACAACTCCGAGGTCACAGAGGCGGGTCTGAAGAAATCACTGCACACTTCCAGCCAACAGCTGCTGGGGCCACAGAGACAGACGTCCTCCGCAGCACACAGTCCATCTCACTGTGTGGCCCGGCAGCTGACATTAAAGATAAAGGAAAAAAAAAAACACTCCACGCCAATGTCGAAGAAAGGACAAACTCACATCCCCTAGAGATGGCAGGTGAAACTCAGGCTTTCAGGGGTTTAACAGGCTTTTCGGATGTCAGGTTTCTACTCCAGCCAGTGCTCACCTTCCACATCAAGAGGATGGAGGCTGCAGAGGCAGTTACAAAAAAAAAAAAAAAAAAAAAAAAAAAAAAGCAGAAAGGGAGGGACAGGAGCCCCAGGATAGAGTTCACTCCCCGAGACTCAGTTTCTTCAGTTGTAAAATGGGGACAGCGGTGTTTACCTTGCAGGGTTCTCAGGAGAAGTAAATGAAGAACTGCACAACAAATAACTCTCACTGTGCCCGGTTCATAGTAGCTCTGGACACAGAGTAGTTGCTTCTGAGAGATGGCTGATCTGGCGTGTAAATGATAAGAACCTTAGAGTCCCTTACCGGCTCTCCGGGGGGCCCTGGCTTTCCATCTCTGCCTTCTTTGCCTTCTTCTCCCTGCAAGATAAACTCAAATTGGTTATCTGGATGAAGACGCTAAGAGGGAGGGAAGGACAGACGCCTTTTTGCCTGGTGTACAGCTACATTCACAAACAGGCAGAACTGGCTTCCTTTTTCATGGTTTCTCCCCCAACACCACGCTTCTGGCTTGGATCTCTGCTTGGCAGTGCCTGGCACACAGTGCAGAAGCAATAAATTGCATTATCATTGCTATAGATTGAAAGAAGCCCCTGCTGGACCGTTTCATGAAGTCAAACTTAGGACAACATGGGCTCATCTCTGGGCCTCCTGGGTTGACCATGGCGAGGAGGCGGCTTCTGAGGAAGATGACCAGGACCCCGGGGGGCCTGCGGCAGAGCACCCGGCTCCCGGAACACAAGCGGGGCGAGGTGAGTGACCGCCAGGGCCACGTCCGGGCTACAGGAGGGCCACGAGCATGTCACGTTTCCGTCCATGAAATCAAGCTACAATCCCCCACCCGCTCCCCGCCTCCCACTAGCCCACCTCCTGCTCTCAGTAAACTATAAGCCTCACGTTTA
Organism: Physeter macrocephalus; assembly: GCF_002837175.3. Lineage (NCBI taxonomy): Eukaryota > Metazoa > Chordata > Mammalia > Artiodactyla > Physeteridae > Physeter > Physeter macrocephalus. Next base: position 4,105,865 of record NC_041228.1, on the reverse strand, counting down.
ATCTAAGAGACCATTCTCCTTCAGGCACCTCTGCAGATCAGGACAATGGTTACAGCATCGCACAGACTCAGGTTCCAATCCTGCTCACCTGGGCTGGGCGGGTTCCGGGGAAAGAAAGCAACGGGCCGCAAGGCGGAGGGGAACCTGAGTCACACCGGGCAAGGTCTGAGTCCCACTTGCACCGACTATGCCTATGATCGTGGCTGCGTTATTGACGTTCTCCGCTCGCAGCGGCCCCTCTCCCAGACACAGAGGACAGAACTCTCTGGCAGAGTCACGAGGGGGCTGAGAATCAACGCCACCACCTGCAACGTTTAGCAAACCAGGCCAGGCATCGGTAAACGGCGCCGGCGCCGGCAATGCAGCTGCTCCCGCTGCGGCCGGCGTGCACGAGACCGTGCGTCGCTCCCCGTCAGCGCCTTTGCCCTCAGCGCCCGGGCGCTGGCAGGAAGCGCCCAGGACAGTCATCTAAGTTTACCGACCACCCGGGCCGCTAGCCGATGCTCCACGTGCACCCGTAACTCGTTAAGACCCCGCGCCTGGCATGACCGTGGCAGCGCCGGGTAAGCCGGCTTGGCTGACTCGGAGGCCCCGCAGAACTGATCCTCTTTCCAATTACGAGTTTAGCTCCCGAAACCGCCTCTCCCATGCACGGAGCAGCGCGGGGAGGGTCAGGAGAGCCACGCGGAGAAGAGAAAGCCAACGTACCCAGGTGAGACCCGCACAGCAAGGAGAGCAGCCGAGGCCGGAGGCTGGCAGGGGAGCCCAGGGGACCCCTGGGCCAGGCGCCTGGCTCCGGGAAGCAGCAGGAACGCCACTTCAGAGCACGCGGCGGAGGACTGAGGGGGGCCCTCCGGAATCACCTGGGGAGGAAATGCGGCTTCCAGGAGACGAAGACTGCTCTTGCTGACTGCATTGCTGAGCAGCCCGTGAACTTCTCAGAGCCTCGCTTCTTCACCTTTAATAAATTAAAGGGATGTGCACACTTACACTGCAGGGGGAGGAGCTCTACGGCATATAGGAAGGGTCTTTCTTGCAGTGCACGGCACAGAGCTGGCCCTTAATAACGGGAAGTTTTATAATTTTACTTCATGGAAGTCAAACGTCGGTGCTCAAAAGAGTGTTAGTGAAAGGTTACACTGTCTCCCTCACAGCCCCTACCAGACACGGAAGCCACTTCACATTTTAACATGTCTCACAGTCGGTCAGTGCAAGTAAATAGACTCATGTCTTTTTTTTTTTTTTCGCGGTACGCGGGCCTCTCACTGTCGTGGCCTCTCCCGTTGCGGAGCACAGGCTCCGGACGCGCAGGCGCAGCGGCCATGGCTCACGGGCCCAGCCGCT
>NC_041228.1:4095791-4104287 GCF_002837175.3 Physeter macrocephalus | reverse complement strand
CCTCCCTCTGCTGTGGCCTCTCCCGTTGCGGAGCACAGGCTCCGGACGCGCAGGCCCAGCGGCCACGGCTCACGTGCCCAGCCGCCCCGCGGCACGTGGGATCCTCCCGGACCGGGGCGCGAACCCGGTTCCCCTGCATCGGCAGGCGGACGCGCAACCACTGCGCCACCAGGGAAGCCCGACCCGTGTCTTTTTGCAGGCTGCTCCTTCTACCTGAAATACCTTCTTTGTGACCGCACTCAACTTCCTCTGCCTGGATAGCGTGACCTTGAATACTCATCTGAGTGTCACCTACCCCAGGCGCCCTCCAGGCCTGGCTTTCCCACTTATCCATCACACTGTGCATCACGCTCTGTGTCAACGGTGTCTTCCTTTTTTATTTGGCTTCTCCATGAGACCCTTCCCCTGCCCAAAAAGAAACCACTCGGCGCTGGGTGGGTACATCCGGCTCCTCAGAGGCCGGCATACATAGGTCAGGAGCGTGCTGTTCATTCATGGATCACTCATTCCTCCTGTCCTGCACTCAGCCCAGATTCAGGAAACAGCTACTTGCCTCTGTGATGGGGGAGGGGGTGGGTGGAGGTGGACAGAAAACCAACAGGTATGCATGACTGTAAATCCCAAGTGCTGCAAGGGCTTATGAAGGAAGTGCTCTTAGAGCACAGCTCTGATTCCTACCTAACCCCCCTGGGGAGGTTCGGGACATCTCCCTGGAGAAGATGATGTCTAGCCGAGACCTCCTCGGGATGAACAGGGGAGTGGGGGGTGGTGAGGACGGTGCACGTTCACACGTGGAAAGCTCTCTGCTCCGAGCCCACCCTGTGCTTACAGCTCAGTGAGCAGGAAAGCTATGACGACCCCCATTGCCCAGGCAGAGGGAGAGGAAGAGTTTTCTACAGGGGGGTGACTTGGAGGAAGGAAAGGCGGTTTAGCGCGGCTGGGGGGAGGGGGTGTGGAGCAGGGCTGGGGTGTACAGGGACAGGGCCGAGAAAGAGACAGAGAGGACAACAGGGCGAGTTCACGAGGTGCCACGGAGGTCAATGTCTCGGCTTTCCTCTGAGGGCAACGGAGCAGATGGCGTTTGCACTGGAGGGAGCGAAGCAAGGAGAGAGGGAAGGTGGGAGAGAGGAGGGATACTACTAAGAAAATCGCATACTCGTAGCTCAGGTCATTTCTCTCTTCTCCAGCACCCTAGGACTTTGATCATAAGGGTCTGGCAGAAAATTCAAACTGGAATTTTCTCTCCTTAGCTTTATTATTCCTGGAATTAAATCAAGTTATTTCCTAGCTGCTATGACACACTAGGCTGCAGCGTTGCAGTTTATACCAACCGGGGTTTCACATCCCAGCCTGTCTTTTAAGATCTGTGCGCCCTGGACAGGTTACTTAACCTCCGGGGTTGTGTGGCTGCAGCGACGGCTACTGGTGATGCCCCGGAAATGCCTGCTCGACCAACAGTAGCACTTATCAGGCACTCAAGGAGGAAGGGCTCTAGGAAAACAATCCATGCATCCACATATTTATTTAAGTAATATTTGCCGTGTGCCCACCACGTGTGGGGAACAAAAGCCTGGTCCCATAGAACCCACGACCCAGAACATAACCCCATGATTACCAGGCACTCTTCTGTTAGGTCCCCAGATCCAGCACCCAGTAGGTGCCTAATCAGTGTGTGCTGAATGAGCAAATCGATTAGTGAATAATGGTGGAGGTGGTTACTAATCAAACCATTACACAAATAAACATGTGACTGCCAGCTGAGACAGGCACTTAGGAAGAAAGGAAAAAGAGACTACGAGAGCCTATCCTAGCCTGGGGGGCAGAGGAAACTTCTAGGAAGTGATGCCTGGGATGAGCTGGAAAAGATCAAAGGCATCAAACAGTGAAAGAGGTGACAAGAGGGCACTCTGGGTGGACAGAAAGGCACGTGCAAAGGCCCTGTGGCCTAGCGAGGAGAGGGTGCAGAGTGTTCTAGAAACCAAAAGGAAGCCAGTATGGCTGGAACAAAAGGATGCCCCGTGGAGGGCAGGGGTGGGGCTGTGTCCAGGAGAGGTCCCGGCTGCAGGCACACGCCAGACGAGGAGCCACACAAGGATTTATTCTCAGTGAAGAAGGCAGCACGTGGCCTCTCTGGACCAGCCTTACTACTAACATACTGGAGAGTCTGACCCTATTGAGAAGTATATTAAATTGAAAAGTCCGGAACAACATTTGTGGAAAGTAATTTTGCCGTATTTATCAAGAACCTTAGATATTATTGTGCTCTGAGCAGTGGACCCCACTTTTGGGCACCAGCCTATAGAAATAAAATAATAATCTAATGTCAAACAGTAATCTAATGTAAAATAATAACCTAATGTAAAATAACCTATCGTAGATTTTTAAAATAGTTATAAGACTTATGAGGCAATAGAAGAATAATCACATATATTATGGTACATTTATTGGGTAGAAGGTATGTAAAATTTATGAGCATTTAATACCAGTGTGGAAAACAGAAAATGTTTATAGTATCACAATGATCACAGTTATGTATGTATGTGTCTGTTGATTGATGTGTGTGTGGACAGAGAAAGAGATGAAAATTTTATTTACATAAGTAAACAACAACAAATACATAAAGGAAGAATGAGACTAAAATTGGCTTTGATTAGTATTATTTTTCTTCTAATTTTCTATAATGCCGAAAATTTCCCTAGTAAACATGCTTTGTCAACAATGGTGGAATATAGTTTTCTTTGCTTATTTTTGTAGTAGAGAAACTAGATTTAAAAAAAAAAAATGCCACTTACTGGGATTCCGGGTAATCCAGATGGGCCTTGGGGGCCAGGAGGACCGTCTTTCCCCTAAAAGATCCAAGACACGGAACACCATTATATTTCTCGGATTGGCTTTTCTGGAGGTAAATGATCTCACCCAGAATTGCCTTCGTGGGCTGGAAGGAGTCTTTAGGGAGGAGCAATGGATGCTTCTGCATCTGCCTCATCCACCTGGTGCCTCATCCACCTGGTTCCTTTCCAGGTGCTGCTTCCCTGCCGGGCAGGGAGGGGCCCTGGACAGAGCACGATCATGCAGGTTGGTGTGCAGACCGGAACCCATTTTGCCCTTATTACATAGACTCGGGGAATTAGTGCTTGGAAGGCATACTGCAAAGAAGTTTAGGGGTCCACAAGGCCTGGGTCCAGATCCAACTCTGCACTTTGTCCCCAGACCGCCTCACAGCACAGACCACAGCACCTGCAGGGCTTCTGCATACAGCACTCAAGACAAGTAAAGAACTGACCAGCTGACCAGGCGCACAGGTAACAGATGGTTTTGTTACTGCCACCGTCTTATCCAGAGGTTCCCCAACGCTTTACCATCAGTGCTTGCTTTTAGTATCCCTTTGCCCCATGACACAGACCTTGAAAGACTGCGTTTACCAAGGTGCATTAATACTTCCTTTCTCATTTTACTCAACAAAAATACACATCACTGTCAACTAGAGTTTCTAAATCAGATGAGGTAATCAGTGCTATCATTTTTATTCTAATGTGCATATTTATATCATCCTGCATCTCTACCATGAGTATTTTGAAAGTCCTGATAACTTTATAATTTCCTGCTAGTGTTTCTTTTGCCATAAAACACTGATGTCTGGCTTAAACTCTAATCCACATTCCACACGAAATGAAATATTCTTAAAGGTTGTGATGTTATCCCCTTGGAAGAAAAGCAAAAATATTTTGATATTTATTTCAGATTCATAGAGATTTAATACACTGTCATGTAAAGTGTTCAATGAGGGGACCAAAGCACACTTCCTTTAGTAAGTACTAGTTAAACTCAATAAAAACTCAATAACTGACTTTCATTTCCAAATCTGAAGAAAATGAAAGATACCAGTGTCACATCATTAAGATACTGAGGGACTTCCCTGGTGATGCAGTGGTTAAGAATCTGCCAGCCAGTGCAGGGGACATGGGTTCGAGCCCTGGTCCGGGAATATCCCACGTGCCGCGGAGCAACTAAGCCCGTGCGCCACAACTAGTGAGCCTGCGCTCTAGAGCCCATGAGCCACAACTACTGAGCCCGCGTGCCTAGAGCCCGTGCTCCACAACAAGAGAAGCCACCGCAATGAGAAGCCCGCGCACCGCAACGAAGAGTAGCCCCTGCTCCCCGCAACTAGAGAAAGCCTGCGTGCAGCAACGAAGACCCAACACAGCCAAAAATAAAATAAATAAATAAATTTATTTTAAAAAAAGATATTGAGAATTTTTTTCATAGACCTTCGGGAACTAGTGAAGAATGAACAATGTTTCAGGTTCACTACTGGTTTGTTAAAACCTATTCTCAAAAGTATCTACACTCAGAAAAAAAAAGTATCTACACTCTACCTATTCATGTGGGGAGGTTACTCTTAGCTCTTAAAAAATGAAATGCTATGTTTAACGCATTTGCATTGATAACAATTTGGCATGACCTGTATCTCTGTAAACTTATGTTGCATGATATTTGAGACTGTCTAGACATATTGCCACTTACACCAATGCAAAATAATAACAGTAAAACAAAAAAAACCATTCACCCCCTCCCCATATGACGACACCTACAAACATTAACAAATAAAGTGGGTTTTTTGGTCAACTTGGGCCAGATATTCACCCTAGGTAGGTAACTTACATATTGATAACAGAGCTTCCTGGATCCCTTCTTGGACGCTTATTATTCCCAAGACCCTGCTATGAAAGCACTAGTGATCTAGGACAGGAGTCAGCAAGCTCCCGCCCTCTGCTTGTTGCTGCAAATCAAGTCTCACCCGAACGCAGTCTCACCGCTAGTTTACGTAACGTCTGTGGCTGATCTCCCCTGACCGTGGCAGAGTTGAGGATTCGCGACAGAGACCGTATGGCCCGCAAGACTAAAATATCTACTGTTTAGGGTCTTTCTGCTCCAATCAGGTGAGTCGAAGACTCAGGAAGGAGCCAGTACGGTTGTTCCCAAGCCTGTTTCCGCCACTTGTTGCTTGCTATGGAAATTACACAATTTAATTGTTCGTTAGGCTACCCGATGAAATTCAGGTGGAAAAAGAAAAAGAATGATCTTTTTACGCAAATTAAGATGTTGAAAATATTTGATAAAGGTGAGACATTCACTGTCTAAATAGATAGCTGATAGCTGTACCACAAGATAGCTATAAAAGATTTGCAAAAAATCCTAACAAACTAGGATCCTACGTTCAAATTGCTTCACAGGTGTTGTTATACACCCAAACCACTTTTTAAACAAATAAATTTATTTATTTTTTATTTATTTATTTTTGGCCGCATTGGGTCTTTGTTGCCGTGTGCAGGCTTTCTCTAGTTGTGGCGAGCGGGGGCTACTCTTCGTTGCAGTGCGTGGGCTTCTCATTGCGGTGGCTTCTCTTTGTTGCGGAGCGTGGGCTCTAGGCGCGCGGGCTTCAGTAGTTGCAGCACGCGGGCTTCAGTAGCTGTGGCTCGCGGGCTCTAGAGCGCAGGCTCAGTAGTTGTGGCGCACGGGCTTAGCTGCTCCGCGGCATGTGGGATCTTCCCGGACCAGGGCTCGAACCCGTGTCCCCTGCATTGGCAGGCGGATTCTTAACAGGGAAGTCCCTCAAACCACTTTTTAAAAAGGCAACAAATAGTAAGTGGGTGGATGTGCTTTCTACAATATAATGACAAGAGACTCTATTCAGGGGAACAGAAATAAAGATGAGGGCCTTCATCCCATGTCAGAAAGATTGGCAAATGGTTTATATGTTTTAACTCAAAATGCAATAGAAATGTTTTAGATTTCTCTCTGTGTGTGTATATGTATTTTTAACTATTCCCTATTTAACTTTCTTTATTTCTGTTTTTTAACTACCAATACTCATTGTTTGTGCTAAGAAAACTTCAGCTGTTTTCTGGTTTGATGTTTATGTGGAAATACCAAGACCACGGGCAACGTCAAGCACAGGTATAACTTGCCGGGACAGAAGCAGTATCTCATTTAGTGTAGTTTAATTCCCAGGATTTACATCTGGGACCCACATCTTACTCTCCTCAGGCAAATGGTCCATTAGTTTTTATGGGAGAAATCTTTTTCTTTCTGAGAATCAATGAAAAGCTGCCTGCAGTATGGTTCATATTTTATTCATCCTGGGACTTCTCAGTGGGCTGCTTCAAAAGGATTAGCTAGGTGATGGTCATGAAAAGAACCATGTGGCTCTTATTTTTCAATCTCGACATCCCTCCTGCCCCTAACCCGAACATCCCACACAGTGGGTCGGCGTGGAGTAATAGAAAGAATGCTGAAATGGGAATTTTCAAACTGACTTCACTCCCAACTTGGATGTTAATTTCCCGTATGAACTTGGAGGAGTGACATCGCCCCACTGGGCTCTGCCTCCCTCATCTGAGGAGGAAGCGCTCCTGGCACCAGAGTCCAGAGGTACCGGGGCAGGGTTGACCTGCTTGCTAGCAATAGGCCTACCTGGAACATGACACTGAGATTTCTGTAGAGTGGGGTTTGCACCCAGCTCTGACATTTCCTCACCATGTGACCCTGAACTGGCAGTTTTGCTTCTCTTATGCCCACTTTCCTTATTTATAAAATGGAGACAATGATGCCTATTGATGGGGCAGTCGGATGAGCTAAGGGATATCAAGGGACCGTAAATTCCTTTAAGCGAACATGCATGTAGTGAGGAGCCACAGTGCCTGCTAAACTGAGGTTCACCTCTGCTTTACGGTGTTGAGACCAAGAACGGTCCCGCAGCTTCATGCAACGAATATAATGCTGGTGTTTGCGACAAAAGTCTCGGATTCCAACTACCTCCACCTGCGTAGTTTTAGGACCTTGACCTGTGACTTCCGCTTTCTTAATTTCACGCTGCTTTTTGAACAACTGGATAACAGTAGCTACCTCCTGCCTGACATACCACCTGGCTCAGACCACAGGCTCAGGACGGGGCAGCTCCAAGGCTTTCTCCTCCCCTGTGCCTCTTCCAAATAGAAACCACACCGAAAAGGAATAGAGAGATGGGGCTAAACCTTGAACCCGTTTGAACTGGTTGTAAGCTGAATTCTGGAATCACAGATTGCCAGCTCATTTCATCCAAACCTTTAATTTAGAGGCGAGGTAACCAGGGTTCTAACATAAAGCAGCTCCTCCTGTGGTCGACCAGTAGTGAGCGGACCTTTGGAATGTGAGCCACAGGCGTTAAGGAGGACCAGGGCAGGGCTGGCAAACACTTGGGAAGGTCCAAACACAAACCGAAGGCACATCCTCTCCACTGAGGAACTTACCGGGGATCCTGGGACTCCTGGCAGCCCCGCAGCTCCGGCGGTTCCATCTGTCCCCTGAGGGCGGTAAAGCAGAAAGCCAGTTTGCCGTGTATCTGAACAGAGGTCAGCGGCACCGCCTCTTTGTGCACGAGGCAATGCACAGACCTCAGATCCCGTGCCCCTTCCCAGCTGTCTGAACTGTAAGTGTTTCAGGGGTGCTTCCGCCTTCCCCATCACGCCGGGATAGCCTCTGGGAATACAGAGATGTCGGGAGGACAGCAGCTGCATTTCAGGAGAGGCCAAAGCATTCACCAGCTAATTATCCGTAAGATGAGAGTAAACGGTCTCACTTCAGAGCGGACATTTTCAGCTAACATCAGGGAACATTTCAGGGCAGAAGACAGGAAATAAACAATTGGAGTTATCTTCCAGAGAGCTAAGGAAGGCAACTGCCTGTATCGACAATCCAAGGATGAAGAGATGCAGAGATGGATAAAGGGAAGGGGAGTTGTACACAGGTAAGTGGTGCAGGGTGAGCCCCAGACAGGCTTCTGCCCTAGGGTTACTGCACGTGCCGTTCCTTCCGCCTGCAGTCGAAACCCCCATGTGTCAGAGCTCATGGCCTGCCCTCCTCCACGCCTTGGCTCAGGTATCAGCTTCCCAGTGAGACATTTCCTGCCTGCCAGAGCTCCTCACCACCCCTTTCCTGCTTTTAGTTTTCTCCAGCCTTTGCGTCCATCTGACATCTTCGTGTTTATCACCTTGTTTACTGGGAACTTAAACAGTGCCTTGGAGATAGTAGACACTCAATAGTTCTTGAATAAATGAATGCATTAGGAGCTGGGCTGGCTGGGTGATAAATGTAGAGGTTCTTTAGACTAATCGATGCATTGCTTCTTACTGGCTTTGATGCTTCCGTTTCCTTACCCACAGAAGGCAGAAAGTGATGTTGCCCATGCCATAGGGAGGTGAGGACTAAATGAGGCAATGTTTACAATGTGCGCAGCACAGAAGTGAGGGTACCAGTTAGGAGTGCACCCTCTCAGAGCCAGAGTTCCTGGGTCCATGTCCTGGGTCCCCACTGACTAGCTGTATGGGAAGTTAGTTTACCTCTCTGCATCTCAGTTCCTTTGTAAAATGGAGAAAAAGGAAAAAAAAGAAAAAGGCAGGGCTTCCCTGGTGGCGCAGTGGTTGAGAGTCTGCCTGCCGATGCAGGGGACACGGGTTC
>NC_041228.1:4036226-4095748 GCF_002837175.3 Physeter macrocephalus | reverse complement strand
GGTCTGGGAGGATCCCACGTGCCGCGGAGCGGCTGGGCCCGTGAGCCATGGCCGCTGAGCCTGCGTGTCCGGAGCCTGTGCTCCGCAACGGGAGAGACCACGGCAGTGAGAGGCCCGCGTACCACAAAAAAAAAAAAAAAAAAAAAAAAAAGCACTGACTTAACTTGAGTTGTTGAGAGAACTGAGTAAGGTGATACATATAAAGAGTTAGCCAGCCAGCGCCAGGTACATACTAAGAGATCTCCATAAAGGGCACTCTGTCATCAGAAGTCTGATGACAGTGGTCTTCTTCTGTGCGTGTCTGTTGGCCAACCCAAGACCAGGAGCACTGCAGGTAATAACTAAGCATGGGATAACAAATAAGGAAGGTCTCACAGTACTTTACTGACACCTTTCCAGCAGTCTTTATTTAGTCCTTTTGCATACATTTATTGGGTGCCTATGTCACACCAGGTGCTGGCAAAGTTTTAGGGATACAGAAATGGCCACACCACGGTCTTGGACCTCAAGGAAACCTGATACAGTTGTAGAAGGTGTGTGTTATTTTCCGTGCAAGACAAATCCTGCAGACAAGCTGCAGTCTGATTTGTCTCCACGTCTTTCACCAGGTGAGGACCCCGTAAATGTTCACGAAATAAAAGGATGTTGATAATATTGAGATAAACGGCCTAAGGGTCATGCTCCCCTGCACTGGGCTGCTGCGGGGAAATTACACATCTAACAGAATAATTGCGTGTCTACTCCAAATCTGGATTATTGTACATAATTTTGCCCAAAGCTTTTGGCATCCTAGACTCTGGAATCTAGCTAAGCTAGCAGGTTGGGAACAGGGTTAAGGGTTTTACCAGAAGAAGAATGCTAACAGAGCACCAGAAAATAAACTGTGAAAGTAAAGAGCATTGTCTTCTTGGCATCTATATATAACGTCATGAACACTTAAAAAACAATGCATAATTGACCAGGAGGGTTAGCTGCCTGCTCTTGAGTTTCTTCTGCATGACTGGCCCCTAAACCTGAATGGGCAGCTGACTCAGCATCCATTCCCAAAGGCAATTAACAGTCCAAGCCAGGGCACAAAGTGGAGGCTCCATAAACACCTGCACGATGCTGAATAAACCCACGAATCAGTTGGGGACAGACAAGCAACCTAGACCAAAGGGAGGTAAATTCGCCAAGAAGAGCATCAGTCAATGTTAGCACCACAGCTACCGGAAGAGCAAGGAGAACATTTGCTTGGAGGGTCAATGGGAATAAATGGGATGATATTAGAGGCTGTCGCTGTGGTTAGACTGATAACAAGTGCCTCAGAACGACAACGAATGAACTGTTGAAAATAGTAATAATACAAAGTAATAACCTGCAGTTACTAATACTGTTATCAATCACAGGAAATCCAAGAAAGTCTGGGTTTGCACAGACACTCTGTGATTCCCTGAGCCTCTCACCATGGGACAGTTTCCTACGGAAGAGGGAAAGTTGCTTCCATAATACATTTCTCACTTAAGAGCCTAACCTTGGAATTATCCCAGGCTTCCCCCAACCCGAGCTGGATGAAACGTAGTAAGTGGAGCCTGTGCGTCCCTGCCAATGGCCCTGTCCCAAGAGCATTCTGACTACACCGTCCCTCAACGTAGCCAAGCCCCTCTGAGCTCACCCCAGACGCCGCCGCGACCTGAAATTTCGCTTCACCCCAGACCCCTTCCAGGTGTCAGCCCACTCTTTAAAATAAGAGGTCTGTGCATGTAACACCACCTCCAGGGAGTATGGAAGCATGCACAAATGACAAGGCCAGAAGAGGAGGAGATTCGAAATAATTACTTACCGGTGGCCCAGGGCTCCCTGGGGGCCCCATGAAACCTGGAACTCCTGGATGACCCTAGGAAAACACAAGGCAATTATTTTAAATGATTCCCAAAAAGTTGCACTTCGTGCAACTACCGAATTTCAGACGACAAGCTAGAATCCATCTTCTAACTCAGATAAAAATTCTGGATATATATATACATATATGAACATATTTATATATATATATATACATATATATATGTATACATAAAAATGTGGTTGAGGGAGTATCTAACAATATTTACAAAAACAAATCTATCCTGTAACTGGATTTGGTTCAAAATAATGTGAAGGAAGAAGGATGTAGATGAAAACAAGGTGGCCAAATAGCTGGAAGATGTTATGACCAGGTGATAAATACAATGGGGTAATTTTTATTATATGCTCTTATTTTGATGTATGTTTGAAGTATCCCATAATAAGAATTTAAAAACAAATCAATACATATACACACAATTTATACCCACAATGGAAATAGCTAGATTCACTGAATTATGGCATCTATGACGGTATTACAGTTATTTTAAGAAAGAGATTCACGTCCCCACGTGGAGAGGAGTCCGTGTGTATTACAGAATGAGCTAAACCGGTTATGGTGCGAAGTGTATTGCGTCACTTATTTAGTACAGCAATGTTATCAAACCAAACAAACCACCATGAAAGAAATGATCTCCCTGCCCTCCTCCTTCACCTCCTTCCACAGGAAAACACAAACTGTAACATTCGGTGCAGAGATCACTGCCATTCACAACTCATAAGAATGATCCCCCCAAATGTTGTCTTTCAAGATACGAGTGGAATTTTTGCTGAGTATGTCCTTCAGACCTTTAGTATAGCTCTTACCTCACCGCCTCTGGACTCTCTGCTCACATGCCTCACCCTGTCACTGAATGAAAAGCCCTGTGAGGTTAGGGATTTGCCCATCACTCATCCTGTATCTCAGAGCCTGGCACGGAGCTGGGTTACGATGAGTACCGACCGAGAGACGGATAGGAGACTTCGAAGGAAAGGGGAAGGGCAGGAGGGAGAGGAAACAGGAAAAGAGGGAGAAGAGTGACAGCAGCAAGGCACAAGCAGAATAGCCAGTTTAAATGGCTTAAAGGCTGTTAGAGGCTGAGGATTTGAGAGTGCAGGATGAGCTGGTAGCCCTGGGTAGGAGACGAAGGGGAGACAGCGTTCAGATGCACATGGGAACAATCTTACAATGCATTTGGAGCAGTGGGCCAGCAGGGCTGGATGGGCCCTGAGCAGAGAAGGGGTGTCTATGAAGCATTTTAGCTCACACAGTGAGAGTCATGCGATAGAAGTGGTGGGTGGGCAGGAAGAAAGACGGGGGCGTTTTGCATTTTCTCATGAATGACTACCAGTTCAGTGGGCAAGAAGCACTAAAAGTAAACGAGCACAAAATTTTAAAATACGTGTCTCTGAAGAAAAGAAAAGGTAGGCTCCTCGGATAATTGGGGAAGGGGAGTGTGGCAATGAACCAAGGTGGAAACCATGAAAACATGATTTAAAGAAAAATCCTACCAAAGGCAAAGAAGAGACAAGACATGACTGCAGAGACGGTGGAATGAAAGTTACCTAGGAAAAATAGTGATGTTTCTTCAGGGTGAATGTTTCACTGTAAAATAAGTTTTTACCTGATCCCCTTTCTGTCCAATCTCACCATCTGCACCACGTTCTCCTTTACTTCCCTTAGGAGAAAAAAAAAAAAAAAAACAAAAGAAGAATATTACTGAAAATTTTTCTAGCGCTACGTTGGAAAAGAAAAATTTTGCAATGCATTCATACTCTCATTCTTCATCAATCTCTTATCAAGTTTGTGCTGTAGGCCCAAACTAGCTGCAGGACCTTGAGCAGGTCATTTAAACTCTGAGTTGTAGCTTTTTTAATCTACAAAACAGAGAAACGATTGCCCCCCTCATGAAATGTGGGGAGAATAAAATCAAATAATACATGGAAAACACTTAGCACAGAGCTCAGGATACAGTAAGAGTGCAATAAATATAATAATTATTTTTTACTGGTTTGTATTTGAATCCTGGCTTTGTCGTTTACTAATTGTGTGTCATCGGGCAAGCTGTTTCAACTCTGTTTCCTACTTCTAAGATGGGAATGATAACAGTGGACTCACGGGGTTGTGTGAGGATTAAATGAACTGAAATCTACAAAGTAGACTAGCGATGGGGTCCGTGTTAGCTCTCAACAAACATCAGCTGTCATCATTCTCATCATAATTATCACTATGATCATTTTCCCCATCACCATCAATGTCACCAGTGTGGCCGTCATTATGCCATCATCACCACCACAACCGCTATCCTCTCCTCATTTCAATTGTCATCACCACCGTCACTACAACATTCACCGCCGGCACCTCTATCATTCTCCGCCTCCTCATCCTTCACATCACCATCATCTCCGTTATCATGGTCATCAAGACATAGCATGCGACCTACCAAAAATACAGCTTTACAAACTAATCCTGAAAGTAACATTCAGAGGTTCCAATCTCTCTTAACTGTCACCTCTTTGGCCCTGCGTTTAGTATGTTAACAAGTATATTCCAGTAAAATGTTATTAAACAAAAACGTTTCAGTTCCTTTAAAAGAATGTGTTATGCAGTACAAGAAGTCGTTGGCAGTCGGTCAATCTTGGCTGTGTTTCCAGGCCTGTCCTCCCTTATCTTTGCATCTTTCAGAAGATCATGTCCCTTCTTTGCTCTGTTTATTCATTCAGTAAGTGCAGGATGCGAGGGGGCAGGTCGATCTACGACGGTCCAGGTCCAGAACCCTACAACTCTCTCGCTGAAACATCACGCCCAGTCGTCTTCCCATCCAGACTGTTGTACCACATCAGCAGTTCATTGATGACAATAACTACCTAATAACACCCTGGCTGCCTCCCTTGGGTATATGGGGAGGATTAGGTGATCTAATGCCTGTAAAGTGCCAAATGATTTTGTGTAGAGGAAAAAAAAAATAGGTTCAGAGGGGAAGAGCATTTGTTCCAACACCTTTGCATGTAATTATGTCTACTGTTTTAAAATCCATAAAGCCAGCACTGTCTGCAGGCCACTTTATAATCTCAATGAAAAGAAGTGACGGGCTTCCCTGGTGGCGCAGTGGTTGCGCGTCCGCCTGCCGATGCAGGGGAACCGGGTTCGTGCCCCGGTCCGGGAAGATCCCACATGCCGCGGAGCGGCTGGGCCCGTGAGCCATGGCCGCTGAGCCTGCGCGTCCGGAGCCTGTGCTCCGCAACGGGAGAGGCCGCAGCAGAGGGAGGCCCGCATACCCCCCTCAAAAAAAAAAAAAAAAAAAAAAAGAAAAGAAGTGACAGAAAAGTACACTGCTTCTCCGACATTTAGGACGACTGCCTTAAAAGTAAATGGTTTCCTTTCAATTTCCAGTCCTCAGTCTGGGCTTAGAATGGTTTCAACCCTCATCTCACAGCAACTAAATGGCAGCAGCTCAAGGATCTCCACAGTTGTCCTTGTCTCCTTCTCTGCCGCAGCTGGGGATCAAAGCAAACACAGCCACCCCCAAGCCTGACTCACTTTCTTCCAGAAAAGAGGACTGACATTTACAGAGCCCCTACTCTGCCGGGTGCTCTTCCAGGGCGTCCACGAGATCCCACTTCACGCATTTCTTTGTGTATATCCTGAGCTGATGCAAGACAGTATTTAATATGTCTACATTATCTAATTTAGCCAGGAAAACTACTCAGTGAGGCAGGGGTTATTACCAGAGCGTAGAGATAAGAAATCTGAAGACCAGAGAGGTGAAGTGATTCGCCTGAGGTCACACAGGTAATAAGAAATAAGATTTGGCATCTAATCCAGATCTGTCTGTATCCAAACCGCCTCCTCCTGACCAAGTTACTTTCCTAGGTCATGATGCCTTGTCCCATTGGTTTTATAATGTCAAGAGCACTAGATTTATAGTCTAGAAGCCCAACTGACCTTGCTGACCATGTTCTGGGAATCCTTCTATGCACCGAGAATACAGCAATCAAAAAAAAAAAAACAGATTAGAAACAACAAAACCAAAAAACCCCCTGCCCACCTGGAGTTTACATTCCAGGGACATTACGAGTTTACTACTTTGCTAGCTCAGCTCTCTTCAGTACACGTTTATTGAGGGTCCAACGGAAGGGCTTCACTTTTCCTGTTGAAAAGAAGGGAAGAAACTCCCACCACAACCCCTTTTATTAGAGCATTTACTTCAGAAAACTTGACACTGTGAGTTCTTGCTCTGTCTCTTTGAAATGTATGTAAGTCCTTTTCAAAGCTGAAGAAGCCTTTTGCCAGCTCTAGGACCCAGGAAAGTGTTTCTCAAGGACCTGGGAACATCTCTTTGAAATGTAATCAACAAGGAAAATAAAGCCCCATCTCCCAGGTTCTAAAGGAAAGTAGGAGTCTAACTTCGCCTCCCTTGTTCCAAGCTGCAAAGAGAAGTTTGGTTTTCTTTTGTACAAAAGTAATTCACTAAAGCAGATGATCACTCCGATTACCAGGTGGATTAGGATGGCCCTGACAAACGGTGCTACACGGTCCTCTTACATGAGAACTAGTTATTGTTCATCCTGAGGACACACAGATCATGGGTCATAGCTGCTTAGCCATAGAAAAGGGTGAGATTTCTTTGTCTTTACAATCTCTTAGCAAAATTGCCTGTGATGCCTTATAATACTCTGGCTTAATGCTTGTACAAAAATAAAAGTATTTCCCTTCTTTTCTTTGTGGACAGGTTTTCTGGTTTGGGAGAAGATTCTGTTTAGTTTTTAATTATATTTCCTCAACACCATCATTTGCTAAGCGCATAATGTAACAATTATTTCGAGGTTATGTTCCTAGCAGAGGCTGCTCTAAGGATGCTGGCTTTTGTGAATCCATCAAACAGGTAATTCTCTCCAGGAGTTTACAACCTGTTGAGAGCAGGGCCTAAACTTTCTCAAATTAGTAAGTCTCTGCTATTCTCAGAATAAGCCCTGTCCCTGAAATTTTGCCTGCTGTTTCTCTGCCTAGAAAACTCTTCCCCAAGAATGCCTGGCAAAGCACTGCCTCACTTTCCAATGCAACTAAAACCCCACCTCCCACTCCAGGTGGCCTTCACAGGTGACCTCTGCCCCATGGCAGTGTTTTCCTTAAAATCATTTAACTCTTCTCCTGGAAATTTGTTATAGTCGTTATGAACTCAAATGGAGGAACAATTATGAGGACCTCCCACAGTTACACGCGTCTCACATTTCCTACGGGCTGGGCACCATGCCTGGTGCTTTGTAAATGTTTCCCTGTTTTAATTGTCACATCCTCTCTGTGAGATGAGCCACCTAGTTCTTCTTTTACAGATGAGGGACCCCAGGTTCAGAAAAGCCAAAGTTGCCCAAGTCTTATAATTAGTCAGCTA
Organism: Physeter macrocephalus; assembly: GCF_002837175.3. Lineage (NCBI taxonomy): Eukaryota > Metazoa > Chordata > Mammalia > Artiodactyla > Physeteridae > Physeter > Physeter macrocephalus. The sequence goes on along the minus strand of NC_041228.1, from coordinate 4,088,495 downwards.
GGCTCCCCCGTGGGGAGCTGTCCTCGGTGCTGCCGGGGGTGGTAGCATTACTGGGGCTGTAACAGCAAACTAACTAGTGCGGGTCCTGGAGCTGGACTAGCAGGGATTCACCTCGGCTATACCACCTACTAGTTTTGTAACACTGGCATTTAATCTTGCTCAACCTTCGTTTCCTACTCTGTAAAGTGGAACAACATCTCTCCTTCCTAGGACAATGCTCACCAGCGCAGGAGACAATATTGCAAAGCGGGTAAACCGGCCCTTGGCCCTTACCACACCAGGTACGCTGTCTCCTGCCGTCCCTGGGGGCTCACTCTGTAGAGTGGACCCTGAGAACCTCCCAGTCACCATGGACTCCAAGGCGGGAAGAGAACCCCGTCCTTCAGACGCAGCACTAATTTCTGTCCTTTTTCTGGGTGGAAGCTTACTTTGCCTTTCTCTGACTCTGTAAAGGAACAAACCCTCCCTTGAAGGGAATTATAAAAAGAACAAAGGCAGAGCACTTGTCCCAAGACACCAACACTTCAGGAGCAGTTGGGCTGAGGGAGAAAACAATTCCTACTCAGTGGAGGGAACTCCTTATCTGTTTAACCGATTGGCTTTTGTTCCTCTGAATAAAGGTCATTCCACCGTAGAGGCAGCCCCCAGCAGCTGGCAAGAGGACAACAAGGGCCGCATATGAGGGTCAGCTGAAATTACCCCCTGCAGAACCCCCCAGGCGACAAGGTTAGCCACTGTTTATGACCCCAGAAAAGAAGGGTGATCCTCAGCAAATGGCACAGAGGATGCTAGGCTGTGCTGGTGTCTCTTAACCTAACACTGTCCCCGGGCAGAATCTCTTGTTCCATCTACACTGAGACCTGACATCTATAGCTCCTGAAGCAGGAGTCTTAGGTTTGTCAAAACCCTATAAAACTGCAATGTCTCTGGATAGCAACTAGATGTCTAACCTGCCAGCCAGGGCCTGGGAGATCTGGCTGTTTTCCATCCTGATACCTCACAGGCCCCTGGCTGTGTTGTCACACCACCATATTTCTGTTTGCTTCCTTGCCTTTTAATAGTAATAATAATACCTCCAACCCCATTTTCCAGGGCTGTGCCTAGGGTGAGGAAGTGAGCACTCACCTGGGGGGCAAAATGTAAGGGGCCCCGGGAAACCTCAGGATCCAAGAGAAAGAATATTTTAGGGCCATATTTTTATAAGTCAATATTAATGCAAAATAATCCAAGATGAACAAAATATGAACATGTAGATAAATACAGGGCTCCAAAGGGGCAAGGATTAGGGGGAGGCAAGGAAAGTGAGGGATTCATGTGTAGGTTGGGTCTCGTCTTTTTTTTTTAATATAAATTTATTTATTTTATTTATTTATTTTTGGCTGCGTTGGGTCTCCGTTGCTGCACGCGGGCTTTCTCTAGTTGCGGCGAGCAGGGGCTACTCTTCGTTGCGGTGCGTGGGCTTCTCATTGCGGTGGCTTCTCCTGTTGTGGAGCACGGGCTCTAGACGCCCAGGCTTCAGTAGCTGTGGCACATGGGCTTCAGCAGTTGTGGCGCATGGGCTTAGTTGCTCTGCAGCATGTGGGATCTTCCCGGCCCAAGGCTTGAACCCGTGTCCCCTGCGCTGGCAGGCGGATTCTTAACCACTGTGCCACCAGGGAAGCCCTGAGTCTCATCTTTATTTAACATTTTGACATTTTGTTCCTTATGTATCTAATGCACTCATTTTAAACATTTCATAATACCGCATTAGAGTCTCATTTATCTTGGTTATGGAAGATTTTGGCTTCCCCTTACGTTTTCCACCCAGGTCCTCACCCCAATCCTGGCCCAGGGGCTGACAGAGCATGAAGGCTAAGATTGACAGAGGGCTTACAACGTGACAGGCACTGGTGGGGGCATCTCATGAGCGGCCGTCAGGGTCAGAGCCTGTAAGGTCTCTGCTCTCACACTCCCTAGGGTACCAGGAGGAAAGGGAAGGGCAGAGAGGTAAGAAGCTAGCCCAAGGTCACTGCTGAGACTGGATTCCAACCCCAAAGGGCTGGCTCCTGTGGTCTCGCTCCTACTGACAATTTCCTGCTGCACCTCCCACCAGATGAGCCACACCGTGTCCCAGCCAGGCCCCAAGAAGAGACACAGTGACACGTGTCCCTGAATGCTGGGGCAGAGCAGTGCGCAGAGTTTCCAGCAGCACAGAGGTGACAAGGGGGTCAGAGAGAGCCCCCAGGGCAGCACCGATGTCAGGGAAGTGGAATGAGGCTGGGAAGGTCAGAGCTCACGCGCTCCCTGCCTGTATGCCACACTCACACACTCTCTTCCCCTTAGAGGTAAATACTGTCACCACCCAGAGCCCAAACAGCCACAGCCCAGACACGCGTTCTGGCAGCCAGAGCTTCGCAGCCTGTTCTACGGCTCCTGCCTCCCAGGCCAGTCTCCCTGGCTTTGTGAAACTACAAGCTATCCTGCCCGTTTTAGATGGGTGTCTTGTCATTCATGTGAGAGTGCATGATACCCACTTGCGTTTGTATAGCTCCTTCCTAATATTTTTATTGAGTGCCAAGTTCTTTTGATGTATGATATTGTTCAACTCTTCCCTCTCTCTGAAGTTTTTATTCACATCGTTAGTGGGTGGAGAAATTGAGGCCCAGAGAGGTCAAGAATTTTGCCTAAAGCCACACAGCTCCGAAGACTCAACTCAGGGGTGGGACTCGAGTTCAGAGCTGTCTGACCCCAAAGATCATGTCTTAACCAGCACCACACATTCCTATCTGGTAGCTCATCTATACTTTCAGCCACTCAAGTATTTGTCTATGAGCAATCTGAGACTCAACAAGTTCAAGGGCCCCTTCCCATGGTCACTGAGACAGTCAGTGCTAAGGAGAGAACCTGAACTTGGATCTTCTGATTTTAAAATCATTGTTCCCTTCCACTGGACGTCACTCTTCCTCAAACGCTGGTTCACCAGTGAGATGAGAATAAACGCACATGATTTTTATGAAAGCTCACTGACCTGCGGTCCATCTATTCCTGGGGGCCCTGGGAGGCCTCTGGGCCCAGCATCTCCCTGCAGCAGGAATAATGGGGAAAAAACAAAACAAAACAAAACAGCAAGAATGAGTGTCTGGACCCCATGCCCAGAGTCATCGGCAAGCCACCCTCTTACACACGCACTCACTGACTTCCCACCGGCCTCCCTGTCCCCTGCCCCACCCTACCGCGTGTCTGAGCAAAGGGCGTAGGTGGGCGGCTGTGCATTCAAGGCCGTCACCCACCAACAATGTGGCAGCTGGTATGAGAGCCAGTCCCCAAGGGCCCCCATGGCCCTACCTCCCGCTTCTGGGCCCTTGCGTAGAATCCCCCCTTGTGTCCCAGACGCGGTGCTGAGGTCTCCCAAGTGATGTATTCCATTACAGTGACAAAAACTAAGTTTCCCCTTTTCTCCTTACCTTTTTCCCTTCTGTGCCTTCTCTCCCTGGCTTTCCCGGGAGACCTGTGTCCCCTTTAAAACCTGGCAGACCAGGGAGGCCTGGGGGACCTGGGGGACAGTCATTGCACACATCCTGAGAAAAAGAGCAAAAACAGTACAGTTACTTATACAACAAAAGGTGGCCCACGGCTCCCACCTTTCCAGACAGGAAGAAGCCGGCAAATGATGAAAAGGAAACAGGTGGATTGAGTCACTACCCACATAGCTTGTGTCAAACTTTGCATGTTTCTCTCTTGGTCTTAAATTAGATTTCAGCACTGATACGTCTGATATATCTGGATTATTACCGCATTTCTCCCTACTTCTGGCCAGACAGCTAAAATGTAGCCCAAGATGAAGATGTCGAAAGCGAAGATGTACCAGTGTCTGTAAGCGTCTAAAAACATTCACAGTACAGACTTAATGCAAACACTTAGTACTGTTAAAGATAGCACGCTCTGTCCCTAAGACTAGAGACAAGACAGAGCTGGGAACTGCGTCCTCTGTCTGGTGGGTCTGCCCAAGGGGTTTCTGAACAAAGCAGCAAAAAGAAAGCAACAGGCACCCACCCTTGGGACTCTCTTGCTGTGACACACACCAAATCTCACCACGCCTGGCATTATTCTTTGTTCAGAGGAGGCATTTAATAACTGTTCCCCAGAATGGAGCCTTGCTCCACTCCTTTGAGGCAGGTAAGTGCTGTCCCTGGAGTGCATGTAAAGTTCTCAGCCCAGAGAACAGGTTCTCTAGCTTGTCTGCGTCCTCCCCAGATCTTACATTTTGGAGCACAGCAAACAGCAAATAAAATTCCCAGGCTTGACCGCACTCTCATCCGTCTCGCACCCCAGGGTCTTGGACTGCTCCTTCCACGCCCTCCTCTCTAACCCCCGCTCTCTTCCTCCCCTATTCTCTCCCTGCTATAAGGGTGAAATGAGATAAAACAAAGAGGTCTCTCAGCATAGTGGCAGATCATTCCCAGTGCTTTTGGCTATTATGAATTCATATATCTACCCGGCAGCTCCCTCCCTGTTAGGCACTGTGCTTTTCTGCTCTGAGCCCACAACAAGCACACGTCTTGAAGGGCTCGTGGTTCCGTGTACCAACTGACTCAAACAAACGCATTAACTCAGGCTTCTGGGACGCTCCACTGGAGAGATCGGCAAAGACTTGTTCATATTCAGTGAGGTGATGTTTCAGGTGACCTGGCCTTCAAATCGGTCTCTAATTCAGGATGGAAGGGCTTTCGTCATCCAAAAAGCAACTCTGAACAGTCCACCTTCCTTTTAGGTACTTACCCCTAGTCAACATTTGAAGATTCTTTAGAAGTGTCCTTCTCCAAGAAGCCTTCCTGATGGCTTCGCACTGGGGATATGTTCCTGCTCCCACGGACCCAGGAATTCCTGCTACGGAAGCACCTGTCTCACTATTGAGGAGATCTGTTTACAGCTCCAAGCCCTCTCCAGCAAGCAAAAAAGTGTTAGCTCTCCGAGAACAGAGGTAGAGTTGCTTTATCTTCGGGTGTCCACTTCGTAGCAAATAACCTTCCGCAGAGCATGAGTTCCATAAATGAGGGAACCAGCCGACCCGACCAACCACCAACCAACTGGCCACTGACCTTCTGGCACCCAGTGTCATCTTCCTTTAGTGGTGGTTTCAGATGTTGGTTGAATGCTTTTGGAGGACGAGGAGTACCAAATGTTGGGCTACACGAAGAAATGGCAGATGAGAGAAGCTGAAGGATACTGTTTCCAGTTGCTGTTTTTTGTTTGGAAGAATGGCAGACTTGGGGAGAACTCATCTATCTCATCTATTCCTAGACCTTCTCTACAGTTCCTTAAAATGAGACACAGCCGTCAAACATGGCGACAATGCGCCCAGGATGAGATTTTTTGGACTCGGTGGGTGCAAGAGTGATTCGGAACCATCCTTCGCAGCGGGATCCACAACATAAAGAAATCGTATCCGAGCAATACAAAATGTCACTACTTTCCGATTTCCTTTCCATCTGTGGCCTGCGTAACTCAGCCTGGGTGTGTCTTAGTCACACATTCTGTGTAGGATGGTTCCCTGATGACCAGAGCAGCCCCCAGACTTGCCAGTGAGGGGGCTGGATCAGGTCCTGGAATCCAGTGAGCACAGGGCAAGACCAGCCCCCCACCTGCTGTCCTACCAACGCTCACTTTGGCTCCTGTGCTCCCGGGGCCCCCAGTCCCTCCTGACCTGGGCCACCGGAAACGCCTTGACACTAGTGTTGGGGCCCAGGGTGGGCTGCCCCCAAATGTCTCGATAGCATATGATTTTGAACTAAAGATACGTAAGAAATGGCCAGTGCAAGAGGGACACTGGCCCTTCTCTCTGTCTCCCTGAAAGCAAGAAATAAACCTCTCATGTGAAAAGTGCCCTCCCTGCCTTTGGAGGCAGAAGAACAACTTTATCCCCAGAAACAGGGATTTCAAGGCAGAGAAGCCTGTATAAACAAACCTTTTTTAATTTACTACCCTAAGTCCAAGCTCCGTTTAGAGCCTTCACTAATTAAGGACCCAAAGCCTAAGTTTCTTGGCCCTGTCAATTCCTCACAAATGTATTGTTTCTTTACCCAAAAAGTATAAAAGCTGCCTGTTTTGGCCACATCTTAGGTCCCATTTCTATGAGACCTCCATGTGCACAAATTAAAATGTATTTATTTTTCTTCTGTTAATGTCGTGTGTCAGTTTTATTATTAGTCTGGCCACAAGCACTCGAGAGGGATTATAGGGGGAAATTTCTCCCTCCCCGTCACTAGCCAGGGCTCGGCTTCCAGCTAGACGGGCTTTGCCCAGACCACACCAAAGCCTCTGCCCACTTGGGATCACGGCTTCACCTCTCCGAGCCTCAGTCCCTTACCTGTGAGATGAGAACCTCAGAGTCTGGGGAGAAATACAGGAGATAATGAATGGAAGATGCCTGATGCCATGCCAGGCACACAGTGACAGCACAGGAATTTCAGCTGCTACACGTGTCACTGTGGTTTCAGTTGTTATTTTCCTCCCTAAATCTGTTGCTTTGTCCCACTGGCAGATCAGATGCCCCGATCATCAATACTGACTCCCAACTTTTCCACTTAACTGAGTCATCTCAGGCAAGTCACTTAGTCCCTTTGAGTCTATTTCCGTATCTGTTAATAAGGATCGTTCTCCCACCTCAGGAGAGGGATGTGAAACTGAAATAACACATGTGAAGCATCTAGCACGTTGCAGGGTTCCAATCTGTAAATACAGACTCCGTCTCGCCTCCATCCCCTTCCTTTTTCCTGAGACATTTTCAGCAAAGCCGGCTGGCTGTGTCACTGTATTTGGTGTGGGACAGCATATCAAGCAAGTGCTCCATCAAATGTGTACAACTGGAGGAAGGCTGTAGTCTCTGCCAGGCATAGAAATCACCTCCAGATCATCTCATGCAAGTTCTTGCTGGATTCCTGAATCCTCACTGCAGATTCCTGCCAAAGGTTTGTGGAGCCTACATTTCAAACCTCCAGGTGAGAGGCAAGAAACTCACTCCCTGCCTGTCCTCCGTCAGGTAGCTGGCAGGAAGCTCGGACGCACGCACAGATGAGGCCGGAGAGCAGACGGGCTGAGGGCACGAGGGTGTGGAGTCGGTCACGCTGGCTTTGAGTCTTCGCTCCGCAACCATCCAGCTCTGTGGCCTTGAACAAGTGACTGACCCCTCTGTGCCCGATCTCCTGCTCTGTAAAGTGCAGCACATAATAGTACCCACCCACTGGGTTGTTGGTGAGGATAGGATGACGTAATATTTATCCCAGGGAATCATCTAATGGAGAGGCCCTGAGGGTGACCTCCCCGGGCACAGATCCAACTATGGAAGTTCATTACACAGGAGCTCTTAGAAGACAAACTTCCTAACCAGGCAGTTCTCCAACTATCAGAATAAGGCAAATTTTCTGTCATAAAAGACACCTTCTTAGCAAGAGAGGGTCCTGCCGCCAGCCCACCTGGACCAGACCATCATCCAGACGGCAGCAGGTGATTATAAAACAGGGAGCTAGGATAGCTGACTTCACAGACCTGGGCAAACCCACAGAGCCCAGGCTCTCGTCCACAGGGCTTCCAGGCAAAGAACAGCTCTGTAGGGCCAGGGAGTCTCAGATGCTTTTCCCTGAATGTCGGGGCTCACGTTCTCTCTGCGGTTCCTGGGTGCTCTGAGGAACACAGCTGCATCCTTCAGCAGGTAAGAAGTACCGATTTGACCAAATACCTGTCTTAATGCTGTAGCCGTAAAGCATTAACCCATGCAGCATTCACCCCTATTATCATTGCCATCAGGACTGGGACACCTTGAGGTTGAAATCCTTGGTGAGGCTGTGGGGTGGGGAAGACAGGGGCCGGTGCAGACCCAGGGCCTTCCAGCGGGACACAGTTAGGAAAAAATGACAGAGGACGTAAACGCCTGTAATAAACAAGGCTGGAATCAATAGATAATGAATTCTTGCCATGCCCTTGTTGTAAAAACAAAACAAAACAAAATTCCCTCTTGTCAGTGAAAATCAGGAAAGATTGCTCTACTACTACTCGTTTTCCAATGAAATGTGTAACTTTCCGTCAACGCATCTCAATGTATAAAGAAGATGAAAAGGCCCAGGCTTCTGAGAAGGATTTCTTTTCCCTTTTGTTCTCCTCCCTCGCTCTCATGCAAGAAGCAGGTATTTTACGACACCTCCCAAGTGGTTTTTAGAATACAGGAAGCGAGGGAGAGGGCGGTCACACAAAACCCAGGGTCAAGCTTCACCCGAAGTTAAGACAAGAGCTTGGAACCGAGGCGCAGAGGGTCGCGCACGCGCACAGCCGCAGGACCGCCCTTCCTGAAACGCAAACCTTACCCTGCCTCTGTCTCGCTCGCAGCCTTCCCCAGTTCTTCTCTTTAAGCGCCGAGGCCCCTGGCCAGGCTCCCGGGCACCCAGCTTTCCGTGCCCTATCTCGGCAGAGCTGTGCTCAACGCGCGTCTTCTGCCGCTTGTGGAGAAGGCGCACGCGGTTCGGACCATGAGCGCGGTGCGCGCTCCGATCTGGACTCGGCCTGGCTAAGGGCCCGGCAGCCGGCTCCACCTCCCTGCGCCTGCACTCTGGACCTCGCACCGGAAGAAGCCCCACCCGGCCTGTCTGACTCTGCCCATGCGTCCTCTCAGAACTCCAGGATGCACTCCTGTGTGGCGTCAAAGGTCAGCCTCTGGAATCAGATGAGGAGTGGACTCGAGTCCCATAAAGTCACTGATCCTCACAGTGACTCAAGAACATAAAGAGTACCAACATCAGAGAGTGATCGTGGATATAAAACAAGAGACACGCGGGAAGCATTTCGCATAGCACTGCCTGGGAGGATTTCCTGTGATGATGGATCTTATTGTCCAATAAGATAGCCACTAGCCACAGGTGGCAAGTAAGTACTTGGAACGTGGCTAGTGTGACCAAGGACCGGAACTGCTAATTGCATTTAATTTTAATTAACTTACATTTAAATTGACACACGTGGCCAGTGGCTGCCATACTGGACAGCGGATTTTAGCACACTGCTGGCACACACCGAGTTCTCAACAAATGTTGCTATCATTGTTAATATTATAACATAGCTGTTCAGACGAAAAAGAAAAGCACGTATTATTGAGATCTCTAATTCCCCCATCACCATTTTCAAGATGCAATGCACATTTATTTTATGCTTTTACCTTAACCAAGAGATTTATGTCCCCTGGAGACAGTAGTGGAGAGGCGCCCTGTCAAAATAAAAATCAATAAATACAGACACATGCACACTGCACACTCCATGCTTCTTTAGACAGCACGCAGCCTTCGAAATGTAAGCTGTAATACGTGACGAAGCTGTGCCAGGCACAGGATGACAGGCGCCCTGCCTACACCCCACGCTTGGGAGCCACAGAAAGACTTGGCAGCCCAAGTGCATGGGCTGCCAGTCCTGAGTCTGACATCAGCCTTTCTGGTCCCTGGTCTCCTTCTTCTGGCCCTTTCTCTTCTCCTGGTGGCCTCCCCTCCCCACTTCCACCAAAACCAATAGGTCCTATGGGTACTGTGGAAGACAAACGGGCGGACGGCCCTTTATTCCCCAGATGGGTAGTAGCTGTCGCTACCAGTCATTCACAATCTAGCATGATTTTAAAGCAATTTCTTCAGCTTTCGTAGGTGAAATAGCATTTTAAACCTCATTCGTCATTATGAGTTGGAAGTCTCTAACTTCAGGAAGGAGATTTCAGAAACCAGGAGTGATTACGAAGCCTCTGAAGGTGTGTGGGAGTCTGTGGGTCACTGCCTTCACATTCAAACCCATGGTGAGGTGGAACATGGCATGTGATGGCTGTGTTCAGCCCGGAGCCCGAGTGGTGCAGAGGCTGGGCTCACACTGGGGTTCAAGGGACGTGGAGCTGGGAAGGAAATGGAAACTCAAAGGCAGACACTAAAGCGAGGAAGGGATTCTTAGGAACGAATTGGGAGACTGGTGTGCTACTTTGCAAACTTGTAAATTTTGCAGTGGAAAAGGCGCACCAGAGAATCCACTCTCCAGACGGAAGGTGGCAGATTTTCCTCTAGATTTTCCAGATTTTCCTCTGTGGCCACAATCGGACTTGTGGTGGCTGATTCCTTCTGATTAAGTTTGACTTTGGGTTTATGAATTATGAATCCAGTCTAGCCTCTTAACGAGACAATTTCCCTGGCTACCCCCCTCTCCCTGGCCCCATGGGGTTCCTGCCACATCCTGTGGCTACAGAAAGCCATGTGACAGTAGCATCGTATACGTTTGCATAGGATAATCTTGGCAGTGGCTGGGCGTATGCCTGTGTTTTCTGAGTTGAAATGCTCAAGTATTCTATCAACGTTCTGGTCTATTTCAAGAGGACACCCGAGAGAGACTGGGGGTGGACTGACTCAGATTTGGAGGTTTTGAAGGAACTACTAGCCCGCAGGGAGACCTCACGTGGGTTGCATCTGCTGAACAAAGCCGAGAACGTCCTTAGTTACCTGAGACCGACCCTCAGGAGGAAGGCCAACTTGTGCCACATTAATTAAAGCTTTAAAAGGGGGAGAGGGGTTTTATTTTGACGCCTTATATTTTCCCCTGGGAAGTTAATAACCTAAGATTCCTATTGTTCAAATTGGGACATTTTCACACTGCTGGCCTTGTAGTCTTCGGAATATTCTTCTGCTGTCACTTGAGCCCCTTGTAGAGTTAGAACGAGCTCTATTAGACAGCACGGCTGGGCATCGGTTAGAAAAGGAGAGAGAACAAGGAGTGAGTTTTCTGTCTAGGTACAGCATGGCCTTGGGGATAATTCAGTTCATGTCCTGTTGCAGTCCATTTCTGTGGGTCTCACAAGATAGGTCTGAATACACAGGAGCAAGGCCGTTGTGGGGTGGTGGCCTTCTGAAGGTGGACACAGGACGCATCAGAGATTGCCATGTTCGCGCTGGAGGAATTGGTTGTTGATGGGATAAGAGGACAGGAGTGGGAAATGCTGGGGTATAGGAGACATAGTCTGTGCCCTGCTTAGACCCTCCTTCCCTCCTGGTGTGCCCACCCACCAGCTGCCGGGACGCTGGCTGGAAGGTCACACAGAGACGTTACCCGGTCAATAACGAGCTGACACGGAGGTGAGAGCGGCCGGCCTCTTGACTCGAGATGGGCCAGCTCTGCGGTGCTGCTTGCTCCCCGTAGGATCAGACTGAGCCTAGATGCCAGCGGAGCCCACAACACTGACTGCCTCTTCCCCACCACCCCCTGCTTTCTTCAGTCCTGGCAGGTTTCACCTCAATCGGTTGGCACAAGAATCCTCACCAGAGGCTCTGCTTCCAGAGAAGCCAAGGCTAGACAGAGGGATTCCCAGGACAGGGATTCTAGGGGAGCAGCACTGGAGAAACACTGCAGGCCCCACTCTCCACCCGCTGAGGGTTGGTGACTGTAGGAAAGTCTTAGCTCAGCAGGCCTGGCTTGTCCAACGCCTGCACATCCCAAAGGTCCGCCCCGGCTGGCTCCTGCGAGATAACTTCCAAGTCCTTGGCATGCCCTCTGCCCCGTAAGAGGGCCTTTGTTTACCTAGGGTCTCGGGCCACGCAGATAACTTATGCTAACAGTGTGATCTACGGTGGGGTCCTCGGGCCACGTGGGAGGGCTGGAGAGGGTGGAGTAACCAAGACCAGCCAGGGAGGCGCACCACACCTGCAAGACCTGGACACCAAGGTTTGCCTGAGCGCCCCCCAGTGGCGACACCTGCTGCATTTCAGAGCACTCGTGGTCATCCATGTGCCCTCTGATTACACACAACCGCTGGGAAAACTGAGTGCTGGGAGGGGACCCCTGGAATCCTGAGCCCCGGCTCTCGGGGACTCTGCACTGTGCATCTCCTCCCTGTGGCGCTCTGAATCTGTATCCTTCGCTGTAATAAACCATCAATCATCGTGAGCCTAACAGCTCTCCTGAGTTCTGGGAGTCCTTCTGGTGAATCACTGAACCAGAGGGGGAGTCTTGGGGACCCTTGAAAACATGACTCGTCTGATTAGCGAGATCACAGAGAACGACAGCTACCCAGCGGTACTTGGGACCACCTGGGGGGAGTGTGTTCAGTGAATTTAACGGTGGTCAAAAAGAGACCCATCCTCTCTCTGTCTCTCTCTCTGCTCTGCCGGTGACCAGCCGTGGACGTCACAGTTAGTCCACCTTGTCAGCTGGACTCTGCTGGTGTAATTTTCTCTGCAGAGGTGTCAAGGGCTGGATTTGGGAGAGGTCATCTGAACCCCCTTCAGCCTTTGGCCTGAACCTTACTCTCTCACCCACTTCACCTGGGACTTGCACTTGGGTACTGGGGTGGCTGCTGTCAATCGGACTCCATGGAGGGGGAGGAGCTTGTGAATAAGCCCACCCCTAACCTCCAGCAAGACTTGTCACTCTTCCCACTGGCAGGGCTTCAGTGAAAAGTTCCTGGACCCTTCTAGGCAGACCAGGTGCCCCTCCAGATCTCCGCTGTGCCCAGCAGCCCGGAGAAGTCAGGAACAGATGCCCACGCCCTCAGGGGCCTCCAGGCCTTGGGTCCTTGCCTGAAACTTGTAGCGGGTCAGGCTCCCAGAGGAGAAAGATGGCCTCTCCGACCCATCATCCTGAGGGGCAGCTCCTGCCCAGGGGAGCTTACTGGTGTCTGACACCAGCCCTGAGGCCTGAGATTCCCCAGCTGCAGCTGCCGCCGGTTCTTCCGTCTTGGGTAGTATCTTTTGATGGACTCATTTCTCCTGTATCTTCACAGCTGTCGCCCCACTCACCCAGACCTGCTCATCTTCACTGTCCCTTCCCTGGAGGGCCCACGTGTGGCCTGGTTAATCGGCTAAGCCTTTGGGGCTTCTCCGGCATTGGTAACTTAAGCGGGAGGGGGTTCCCCAGAAGGTGAGCATACTGCACATGAAGGAAGCCTGCAGGAGCCTTGGGCTAAAAAGTGCGGATCCATGGCCCAGGACCAGACGCTCAGGACTGTCCGTTTCTGCTCAACTTGCTCTCGCTGTGAGAGAGGAGAGAAAGTCTCTTCTACTCTAAAAAGGGGGAAGCCAGGAGGTACTGACATTACTGAACGAAAGGGCAGGACACGGGCCAGTGAGGAGCTTGCCCGTGAATGCGGCTCTTGTCCATTTTCTCACCCCCAGATCACCATTCACCCTTCTCTGTCCTGCTCCAGGCCCGGGAGGCTGCACCCTGGGGATGTGTCCGCGGACTCACCTGGCTGCTGGCTCTCGGGCGAGCTGGACCAATAAGAGGCGCGTTAGGAAACTGGAGTCGGGGGCGGAGGCGCCGCTCCCTCCTCGCCTCTGGCCCGGCTTCCTGGCAGTGGCTTTGAACCCACAATGACGGCCCCCACCTTCCCCACCAGCCTCGCTTTCTCTTGGCTCTGAAGGGAAGCACAAGGTGGTACTGGCTTCCCTCTGTGCTTTATCTCTGGGCGGCACAGCCTCTCTGCTTAGTTCCCTGCCCACAGCTTTGTCAAAAGCCCCTTCTTAAAGCCTCCTGAACCACGTGAGTTGCATTTTATGCTGCCCGAACCCCTGACTGACGATCGAGATTCATCCCGAACAGTTAGATGACATACGGGTTCGCCAGGAGGCCCTCTTTCTCCTGGATTTCCAGGTACACCCTAAGAGAAGAGAGGAAGAAAACATCAGTTCTGCTAAGCACATAACCCTGATCCACCCTGCACACCCTCTCCCCCAACCTCTACAATCCGCCGAGTGTAACTCAGTAGAAAAAAAAAAAATCACCCGGCCGTGAAGACCGCACCAGTAAAAATTCACCGTTTCCCGTCTCAGCTGAACACCCGAAGCTCCTCAGGAAATACTCAACTGTGGCAACTGTTCAGAACAGTAAACCACGCCTCCTGTAACTCCCTTCCAAAACATGAAACCGCAAACCACTCATGCATGCAAAGTGCGTACGTGTGTGTGCACGTTTGTGTACACACACACACACACACACACACACACCCCTATCTTAAATTTCTGCCATCCTTTTCCACACACAGGCGGAAGGACCAGCTTTGAAAAAGAGGAAGGCTCTTCTACTGGACTGTCTATAAGGGTGTAATACTGAGACTGGAACAGATACAATAAATTCAAGTATTTGGAGACAGGAACGAGAGGGTAACTTTCTTCTCTGAAACAGAACCCAAGGAAGGGAAGGGGAGGGTGATTTATTGTTCTTGCTTTTAGTGAACCAAAACTACAGACGTGGAAAGATGCGAGTCTAAGCAAGCAGTCTAGCACTACTGGTTAATGGTGCTAGACCTCTGCTCCAAGAACTCATGGCTGTCCTTTATCCCTTTGGTCAGTAAGTCTGTATCGAGTAACATCTATGTGCCTGTCACCCTGTTAGGCATCAAGGACCTAGAGGTGCATAAGACACATGGTTCCTACCTTCTTGGAGCTCAGATCTATCTGAACGAAAGTCAGATCACAGAGATAAGAGAAGATTATCACTGTCACAAAGTGGGAAGAGATACAGCCTCAAAGAGTATTAGGTTAAGTCTGTAGAATTCCCTTGAAGGGAGAAAGCCATTACATGGATGAGTTAGGAACAAGTCCATGGAGAAGATGATACCTGATTTGAGCAGAACTGACCAGCTAGGTACAAAAGAAAATTGACAAAACAATAGACGGCATTGTATGGCATAACCAGGAGCTTACGAGTTTCCGAAAGCATCGCACAAAAGCAAAAGAAGTGAAACTAGACGATGCAAGCTTACAGGGCACAGGGAAGAGAGGAGCAAAACACAGAAATGTTCATGGGGGAGGGGGGACTAGCGAAGATGACCGTCGCCCATGGGGCATCCTGGTCAAGGGAGGCCGGCAGAGGCTGGAGAAGGGTTCGGGAGACAGAGCCTGCACCCTTTGCCTTTACTTACGTCTTGGCCAGCTGGTCCCTGGGGACCGGGGAATCCAGGTGGGCCTCGAGATCCCTGAGGAAAAAGAAAAGACATCCCGCCCTCAGTTTAAGCAAAATAAGGCCCCCCTTTCCTGGGGTCGGTTCTCCTTGTATAAAAGGCCTGGTGCTCTGAGGACTCTCTGATGGAACGTGGGTGCCTGAGAGCTGCCTGCTCAGAGCTTTCGCGTCTCACTGCGCTGGTGGAGGCGGATGCATCAAATACACACAGAAAGGATGCTGGGCAAGTCCTCCCCGTGAGCCTGACTGCCCAGGCCCCCCTCGCAGGCCCCTTTCTTCGAGTGGACAGGGCAGCTCCTGCAGTGAGACGGGCCTGAGCTCACCCCGGGTGCCGTGTGGATAACCAGCCCTGCGTGCTGCCCGGCTGCCCTATGAGAGGCCCAGCTCAGAGCCCAGCACTCAGGTGACCATTACTATTTTTCACTGCAAAGTCATTCCCACTCTGCTGAAAATTTCTAGACAGTATCAGGAATCAGCACAAGTCATCTTTCATGATGGATCTCACTTCCTCTAGGAATTTTCCTGTGTCTTCCACCCACCTTACAGATTAAGAGAGAGCCCTCACTTGCTCAGGGCTATGTGGCCGGGGGTGTGAAGCCAGGATTCAAAATTAGTTCCTCTGGCAATCTGATTAAATTTGTTAAACCACGGCTGTGCTTCCGGGAAGCAGAGACAGCAGAAGGCAAAGGCAGCACCAGTCTGCCCGAGGATCACCCGCGCTCACCGCACCGGACAACAGCCCGCCCCCTCCTACTCCACCATTCCATAGGTCAGTGCTCATACCCTGGAGAGTTGGCACTGTTTAACGTTAAAGATTTTTTGAAGCTATTGTACTTTCTGGCCCCTGCAATTTGAAATTGCTTTGATTGCATAATTTCTCCCAGCAAAACCCAGCCCGTTATTTAAATCATACTGTACCTGAGGCCCTTTTTCTCCTGGTGGTCCAGAGGGGCCCTAAGAAACAAACAAACAAATAAGCTAACGAGAAGTGAAATGTTTATGTAAACATGCTGTGGTGTTTATTTCTAAGCTAGGTCTTTAACTGTCCTGAAAGGAGGAGCTGACTTCCCCCATCTTTAAGACATACTGTCACACCCTCTCATACCACCCACTATCGCTGCACGTGGGAATCTTCCTGGAACCTTCTCCATTTGCCCCTGAACTAGTGCCACCCCATCCTGGCACCCACTGGATGTCTGACACTTGAGCCCATCTCCAGCTCCGGTGTGGAGTGGAACCAGCATCCCAGCATCCTCGTGCTGCGCCCCCTTCCTGCTCGGGCAGCACAGGCCTTGGGAGGGCGGGTACCTCCAGAGCCAGGATCCCCAGAGCGTCCTGCTTGGCTGATGCTGCGGTGGTGTCCCTCCTCACTCCTACAGGTGGGTGCGCGCGTACACACACACACACAGACACACACACACACACACAGACACACACACACACACAGACACACACACACACACACACACACACACACACACACACACACACACACGGCTCTGCCATCCTGCAAGCGTGACCAGCCTAGAATCTGGCTTCCGAAGTTGCACTGAAGATGTATCCCTTGCCTGAGGCGTTAGTGTCTACTTTCAGGTCCTGCAGTGAGGAGGACGGTCCCTCAACCCTGAGAAGACTCTGCCCTGCCTTTCTGCCTGGACATGTTCTTGCTACACGCTGCTTCTCAGTTTAGATGTCAGCACCCTTGGAGACCTTCCCTGGCTTCTCCCAGGAGGCTCGTTAGAAGTGGGCCCCAGCCCCTGGGTGCACCCCGTCTCAGACGTGTGGCCCAGCGCTGTCATCGCCTCGGGGCCCGTCTGCCCTGTCTACTGAAAGGACTGCGTGCTGTCTTGGGGGCGCTCGCCACGCTCTCGCCAGCGCTCAGCACGGCCCCGGGCGTGCTCAGGACACAGCAGAACACAGCACACGGCACTCTGCTAAAATTAACATTTTATGGTATGAGGAGAACTGGAAAATCGTGTGTTATCATCCTTTTCACTGACGAGCAACCGAAGGCCCAGAAGAGACAAAGAACCAGCCCAAGCCACATCGGGGGTCACTCGCCAGGCGGGTTGAGTCCTCCCGCCTGTTCTCGGTCCCGTGCGCCCCTGCATCCCTGCAGGAGCGCCCGTGAGGGCTTCCGGGATATCCCAGGAGGGAGAAGAGACTTCACTCAGAGGCACAGGCTTCTGGCAGGATGACAGACCAGGTAACCTAAAAGCCTGCCCACCAAATATGTCCCAGAACTGCCTGATAGAACAAAGTAAGCATTTTAAGTGCAGAATTCAGCACTAAAGGAAGTAGGGGAATCTCCAGAGGCCTAAAAGCCAAGAGGGCAAGTCGAGCAGGTAAGACAATGGACTCAGAATCCCACCTGGGGTCTCCCTGACTCACAGCTCATTCTCCCTTCATCAGCTCTCACTGCTCTGTCAAGCTGTAGGTCAATGGTACACATGAACCAATACACACACATCCGAATTTCGTTCCTTTCTAAGTAGCTCCTTACTGAGACTGCACACTTACTCTTCAAGGAGAGGGCTTAGGGACGGTTTATTACTGGCCTGGGGAATGCTGTCAGATTTTAGAGGCACCTTTTGTTTCCAAATTAAACTCCACGATCCACCTCAAGCATTTGACTTGTTCATTAGACTAAGCTCCAAATCCCTCTCTTCCATCATTTAATATGAAATCTACATGTGAAGCATGGATTTTGTCGTCAAAAAGGTCTTCATTTCAAATCCCAGCTTTATCAATTATTAGTCGTTTGACCTTGAGCGTGTTAGTTTCTCTGAGCCTCAGACCCCTCAACACAAATACAAAGCTGAGTGATCACCCTGCCTTGTGTGATCAGAAATAGAAGAAGGTCCTCGAAGTAGAGAACCAGACCGGTGCCTGGCCCATAACAGGCATTCCCACGCTGTCTTGCTGGTATACTTTTAAGAAATAGAAAAGTGTTGCGGAGGAGGGATTGTATCATGACTTCCCAATGTCGTTCCTAAATCGGAAGCCTAAACACGTGTTCAACAATAATGACCCTCTTTTCCGAGATTACACCCTCTGATGGGTTTGTTCAAGGGTCACTTTACCCAAAATACATCTTTTGGCCTTTGACACCATTTTTCCACTAAAAGGAACTCCAGGCTCCTTGTAGAAATGACTGATCCCAGATCTGGGTAAGGAGTATGTACAAATCTGGAAGATCCTGTCGTTCCAAAGAGCAAGGAAACTACCAAAGACTGCAGGGTCAACTTGAATAGTCTCCTATTTGCGTAAAATAAGACCATTTGAACAGCAAAAGGGAGAATAACTGCAATATATTGAAACAAGTCAAATGTGTTTAAATCCATGGGTGCAAAATTATTGATAAAAAACAAAAACACCTCATTGATCATCTTTGCAAGATGCTAGGGAACCGAGTCGTTATTTGAAACTGATTAAAGGGAAAGCATTTCTATTCTGCCTCCCATGTGAGCTATTCCACTGGGTATCCGACTTGTAAATGAGGGAACATCTCTCCATACAGAAGTACTCTAGCTAACACATAAAAAAGAACTGACTGAACCAGAATAGCACCAATTTGCAAGCCCTGATGTGCTAACTCATCTACACCTTGGCTATCAAAGGGTGTGAATGTCACAGCAAGACACCACTGGACATCACACGCCTCCTGATGGCAGTCTTGCCAGAAAGATCAAACCTGAATCTGCTCCAGCCTCGACGCCCAAGTACGGGTGTATAAGGAAACACAGGGGCAGGGCGGTGCTAAACTGTTCTATAAGCAAAGTCCAGACGGTGGGAAGTTCTGAGACCAAACAATAAATCTTGTCTCATCAATTAAAATATTGCCATTTATATAAATTTGAAATTTGATCCCCTCCTCCTCCCTCCTCCCATAGATATCTATTTGAAAACACAGCTCATTTTATTCTCCATCATCTTTTATCTGAAGGGCTCATGGGTACCAGGCTATGTGCTGGGCTTGCCTTTCAACAGCCCAGTGAGCCAGGCGCACTGCCTGAACCTCTCTTAAGCCTCAGTTTCCTCATCTGTAAGCTGGAAACAACCACAGTTCAGGCTCACAGAACCACTACAAAGACTGAGGAGGGTAGTGCACGTAAAGGGCCTCCCACCGGAGCCTGGGCCCTTGTATAAGTGCTCAATATGGCTTCGGAATTATTATTAGGAACAACGAAAAGCCTTGTCGAGATTAGAAAGGAGAGTTTTCAACCAGAAGTGAGAGTAGAAATTTATTTAAAACCCCCCCCCTTTTTTTTTTTTTGCCATCAAGAGAAGAATCCCGAGACTTTAATCTAAAAAGCCAAGATTGGGATATTCAGCTCCTGGTTATACAGGGAGCCCTGGGGTCTGGGGCGGTGCGTTGTCGGTAGGGCTCCTCCCCAACCCCTCCTCTTCTGCCCACGGGACCTTGCTCTGCGCACAGTGCAAGACGAGAGCGCGCGGCCGGGAATGAAGCCCTGCAGAGCCTGTCCTGAGTGTCGGCTTTGAGGTACCGCTCAAGAAATGCCTGGTGTCCCCCAGTAGCAGCCGGGCAGGTGGGGCTAGCTGGCTGCACATGCTCGTTTCGAGGGGCCACAGGCCAGCCGGACTCCGGGACAACAGGAGTGGCTCTGTGGTTCTTAGAACCAAAGGACTTGGACGACACCAGCAGATAAGACACATGAACAGAAACAACGGCTAGACTTGCAGGTCAATGGTTCGGAAGCAGTAACGTACGTGAGAAGGCCCTGGCACAGGAAAGGACAGTGTAAATGTGAACTTCTGTTCTACCACTGCCCTGCTTGGGCATCTGCTTGGAGCTGGAATGCTGGCATCCAATCCCAGGTCTACCACATCCTAACCGTGACTTCAGGCAAGTGTCACATCTCTTAAGTGGTTTCCTTTATTTGTAAAATGAAAGGGAGAACAAGATCTGCCTGGAAGGCTGGGGGGATTGGATGAGAAGTTGTCCACGAGATAAATGAGAGAATGGGTGTGGCTGCCCTGCTCACGCTGGACCCTGCCAGTAGGCAGGCCACGTGAGCTGCAGTTATGACTGCTCTAGCTTTTAGTGCCTTTCCTTTCTCTTCTTATTATATTACTCCCTGGAGGAGGGGGAGCAGAAAAAAAAAAAAAACACCTTCCAGTTAGGACACTTGACATATGTTTTTGCACACAATCAGCTCCATGCTTCCTTCCCCTATCACACTGTTGGTCTATCAAGGGCTGTTGAGCTCGTTTTCTTTGTATGTGACCCTCAGCGCCTGGGCAAACAGGCGTCAGACCAAGTGACTCCCGAGAGGGAAAACTGAAGATGAGGAGAACGGAGATGCAATTTCAGGCAGCGAAGGCTGAGAAAGACGTCTGGGAAGGATTTTTATGACCTCAAAAGGTCCAAGGCAAGGTTGCAAGTGTTATTACCAATACTACCACGTTGTAATCCGCCCGGCACCCCGATCCAGAAGGAAACTACTGCTCAGCACGGAGTCTTGGGGCGCGGGCTGCCAGCGGGAATCGCGCCCTTGCAGACTCAGACCTCAGGCTCCGAGGCTCAGTGAGGTTCAACAGCACTTTGATCTGCCCTCAGACCCTGCAAAAGGAAGCTCAGCGGCAACCTGAAGATTAAAGGGATTTTGGGGGGTTAACGTCTTGAAGGGAGAAGCCAAGACTCCAAACAACTGCCTCTCCATCCACCCCCTGCCCCATGATGTGCAGAGGTCGGCCGAGAAGGTCCCGGGCTCCTTCCAGCGGTCGGTGCTGCTCCTGGACGCCGAAGGCCTTGGAGCTCAGTGCCACGGGAGGAAGGACGAGAAGAATCCAGCCTTCACGTGAGCACGTAATGGAAGCGAACAACCCTGCCCATCCTGCCAAAGCCACAGGAGAGCTGAAGCAGAGGAACAGAACTGGCTTTGGAGGACGTGGCAGTGATCTGCACCCTGGCCCCGGCCCTGGACTGGCTGCGTGACGTCGGCCAAGTCACCTCACCTTCTGAGCCTCAGACTGTTTACCTGGACAACACTGACGAAGCAGGCACCTTCAGGGCCCCTCTCCAAATCCCCTGGGCACGCACCCACCTGGCAGCTCCTTGCTGCAGGTGCCTGCCCCGGGGGCGTCTGTAGCCACAAGGGGATGCTCGCCCCGAGTGCAGCTCGGGGCAGCTCCCCGGGAGCAGCCTTCCACCAATGCCCAACAGCAGTCGGCATGCAAACACCCCGGCTCTGCCGCCCTTTTCGAAGAACAGCTCTGCAGCCGGACCCCCGTCTCCAAGGGCTTGTCAGTGGAGGCTGCCACTCCCTAAGGGGTGATTTCTGAGACAACTTCCCAAATAAACTCCTTGCCCTTGAATCCTGTTCTCAGGAGATGCTTCGGCAGAATCCCAGCCTTCACCAAGGGATAAACTGACTTTCACGGGACCGAAGGTCTGAGGATGTGGACGCTTCTGGACTCAGTACAGGACCAGATGTGGACCACTCAGCCAATGGCAGGGCTCCTGTAAACCACAGGGGTGAGGGATGAACTCACAGCCCGTCAGCACCCCTTCTCCACCTTCTCCGCGCACCCGCTCTCAACACACCCCTGAAGCCTCATTACAGCCAGGCCGTCAGGAAGGACCGTCAGCCAAAGACAGAATTTACGAAAATTCGGTAACGTTTCACCCACCACGGAGGCTTTTAATAAGTCGAAGTGGAGGAAGGACACTGAAGACTTGCTTTTCGGCCTCTTGGCTGGAAGCAGCCAGTTACTTCTTAGGTGGAATCACTCGGGGAGTAACGTATTTCCTGGGCGATTTCATGGCTCTGAAGCGGGAGGTGGGGCGAAGGGTGTCCGCCCCCGCCGCCTGGCTTGCTGATTAAGGGCTTGATGTGATGACTCGTGGGGAGTGCACGGGGCACGGAGAGCCCCGTGACATGGCGGAGGAGCCACCCACGTTACAGCCCTGCAGGTCCTCTTTCAGTCCGATTCTCTCCTAAGGGGCGAATTCCCGCACGATTCAGAATCCTAACTCTACCAGAGCAGGCCCTGTGAAAAGCAGGATTTCAGAAGTAAGGAAGCCTGAACTGCTATGTTTCTTCAATACATCTCTTGCCATGTTGTTCCTTCTGGTTACCAGCAGATGAAAAAAAATAGCCAAAGACAAAAGATAAAACTGATGTAATAGAGGGGTTTTGTTCATCAGAAATTTTAGCGGAGAATCTCTTCTAAGAAAAACAGACTAAAACTGGACATTTCCAAGAGGATACCACCTGCCGTCTCCCTGGTTTCCGGGGACCTTTAGGAAGACACAAGGCCACTGGTCTTCCTACCACCCTGAAGGTAGCCCCGTTGCTGGGGGCTGGAGTGGAAGTGACGTGGTCATTTCTGGTACGAGGTGCACTTGGGAGGGGGTGGCCAGAGAAGGGAGTGCCCCGGGGGACTTCAGGGACAAAGCGAGAGGCCCAAGACCAGCCCTGGGGCGGAAGAGCACCACCGGGGGGAGAAAAGGGGGTTTACATTGAACAAGTGGCATTGTGCGTAATATACTGGATTTCCTCTCAGATTCTTTGAGAGACAGATGAGGAATGAATGGGATTACTTTATTTCTTGAATGCCAAACCAAGCAGAGACCGGGTCACGTACTGCTCCAGTTTATATTCAGATTACATTGAATGGGGGTGAAGTTAGATTGTGCTTCTGGGTTAAGATAATAATGATAACAACAGTATCAACAATGATACATGGGCAGTTTGGCTATTAAGAGGCTTGGCAACAGTATCTGAAAACCACTGGGTATTGGAGCTTCCTTTAAATAACAGTGAGACAAGCGCTACAGACTGAATGTTTGCGTCTCCCCAAAATTCAAACATAGAAACCTTACCCCCCAGTGCGATGGTATTTGGAAATAAGGGTTTGGGGTGATTAGGTCACGAGGGTGAAGCCCTCATGAATGGAATTAGTCTTTCTAAAGAAACCTCAGAAAGCCCCCTGACCCCTTCCACCCACCACATGAGGACATACAAAAAATAGCCATCTATGAACCAGAAAGTGGGCCCTCACCAGACACTGAATCTGCCAGCACCTTGATCTTGGACTTCTCAGCCTCTAGTACTGTGAAAAGTAAATTTCTGTTGTTTTTAAGCCACCCAGTCTAAGGAATTTTTGTTACAGCAGCCCAAACAGACTAAGACAACATGGCTGCCAAAAAACCAGTAAATGCAAGTTTAAGGCGCGTGAATAAGGTACTGTGTCTTTAGCAAAGAAGGGACTAAAAAGAAGATAAAACCCCAGCATTGAAAACTGGTCTTAAGTTCTGAAAGCCAATATTCAGTAAAAGGGGTGGGGATGGAGGGAGGGGGTGGGCTCTTTGTGGTACGAAGGGAAGAATTAGAAGCAGCGGTAGAAGATACAGACAACCATAATCCTACACTCTCTGGAAAGAAATTCCTAAAAAATGTCTATTCTCTACAGAAATAACTGTCCAAATATCAAATCCAGATGTACTAGCTTTGAAAGAATGTCTCCTATTTCTGGAGGTCTTCGGGGTATGCTGGCTGAAGACACTCACAGCAGTCCTCAACTTGGACGGGGCCTGGGGGTCATGGATCCTCATGACCTCTCACAGCTCAGAGGCTTTACAGTTCTCACAGTTCCCACCCCCAGGGAGCCTGCCAGCTCACACCAGGAGACTGATGGGAATTATTCATCTAAACCACCAATCCAAAGACCACTTCCTAGATTTTACTGTGGAGATAAAAACCTTCTTGATTCCACTTACGTTCTCACCTGTGTGTTAACTGGAGCAAGAGGGGTAATGAACTCATTTTTGCCTGAAATACCTGAAAGCATGCTGTTTCTTCCACAGCACACCCCTTTCCCAACCAAGTCACGTTCACTGGCTATACCTCAGTTTTTGCAAAGCTTGGCCAGGGAGCACTTTTTTTTCCTTTTTATTTTTTAGTAAGTTTTGTTCTCTCACTCCTCTTTGAATGAGACAAGTCTTGGTCTCCCCAGAAAAGCCTTATTCCTATAAGAAATACACCAAGTCTTAGGAACAGTGTCAGTCATGGTGGACAGACCTACAGCCTGGCCGGCCCAGGTATCATCGACCCACTACCAGACTAGCCGGGAAAGGCGTGTCCCTGCTGCAGGGCCTGAGCAGCAAGTCTCTTGGGAGCCAGCAGGGGCTGGCTGGGTGCCAGGGAGCAAGGGGGTGCCGGGTGGATAAGGACTCACAGGAGGGCCAGTGACCCCAACGCCCGGGTCTCCGTGGTTGCCAGGAGAGCCGGGGATTCCAGGTGCACCACGGTCCCCCTGGAAAGAGAAAACACAAGGTCAAGAGGTCAGCTCTGGGCAAGAGAGAGCCGGGGTGCAGGGAATTATGTCCTGTCCGACCACACCCTCCAGCCAGCACTTCTGCCCCAGCCCGGATTCCGAGTGCCCCCTGAAGTTCACCCAAGCTGCCATCCTCCCACCCAGTCCAACACACGTGGACCACAGCCACTGACCGTGGCCACGCCCCTTTCAGGGCTGGCCACGCCCCTTTCAGGGCTGACCACGCCCCAGCCCTGACCATGGCTCCAGATGTGATTATAACAATGTGACACCCCCTCAACGTGACCACAATTCCAAGTTTTACGGTACTTTCTCCAGACTTCACCTTGCCCCCATCCTGGACACATGACCATGTACCCACATTTCAGCTTAGTCCCCACATCACCGATACATTAATCCATCATTTCACCAATAATTTGCCAAGTACCCACATTTTGTGGGTCACTTTCCCAGGGGGTGGGAGCGGGGAGGATGACTGAGATATAACCTTTGCCTTCATGCATGGTGGTTAATATAGTGTATGTTTAAGTTCTGCCTTCAGCACGTAGTCACTGTTTGCTTAAGAGAGCGACACGCTTCCTGAGCTTTAGTCCTTCATTTCCGAAGGGCAGGTAACAGCAGGAGCTGCCAGGCCTGCAGATGCCGTGCCTATTGGGAGGTCGTGCCTACAGAGTGCCTGGTACAGCAGTCAACGCACGTTAGCTGTCGTGGTTGCTGCTGTTCTCAGGTGCCTGTCATTCTGGATGTTGATCGGAAGAGTAGACGGGGAAGGAAAGAAGAAAAGGGAAGAAGTTCTGCTTGCCACTTTCCGTAGAAGGATGCTGAGACAGTCATGCCTTCTTCTGCATAATTTCAATATCCTCCACCTCTGAAAACAAGTGCTTATCCTAACTCAGATGGCAGCCAAAGCTGACTTTCACTGACACAGGCTATTGACAGTCTTTAGACGTCTCGTTTTGCATGGATACTTACACATTTCTGTTACATCAATATTGATGTCTGATGAGGAAAGCTGCCCCACACACCACAGCAAATGCAATATATGTTGCTTGCAAATTATTACCTTTCTAAATTCCAAAAGAAATTCAATCCAAAGCACACCGGGCCCCCAGGATTTTGTGTAAGAAACTGTGCACCTCTGTTAGGTCAGCAGACGGCAGCCAAGCCTGATACTGAAATGGGGGGTGACCCCGTTGAAACCACTTAACATCTCCAGGATGAGTTAACTTGTATGACAAATGGAAACAGCCTTAGGAGGTCATTATGAAGAGCTGATGAGATAATGTGCGGCACATTTATTTCAGGTAGAACCTGGCGTTGCTAGGCAACACTGCTTTATTACGGTTTATGTTTTTAAGCATTAAAGGAAAATCCTATTAATCATCAGCTTATCCTGTAACCACCATCTCAATTTGAAAACTTTACACTTTGGATTTTTAAGAAAAGTCACGCTTCAAGATGATTTGTTTTTCTTGCAGTATGGCTGTTCCTTGGATGAGTATATAAGTTATATACTCGTTCAACTAATGTTGGTTGTTTATTCATTGCAAACCGCAGTCCAGACTCCAAGACCAAAGATGACTCCATCATGAGCCCAATTTCGATACTCTGTGTTAAATTCAGAAGAGAAATCTAAACAGGGCTTGTGAAGTTCTCACAAAAGAGATGAACCACAACCCAAACCTCTCACTAAACTCTGGTGACACCGTCTCTTTCCCTCCTCCCTCCAGGCAGACGGTGGCGACGTGTCCTGAGAGCCGCGGCACCCCTCTGCCCCGCCCTCACTTCTGTAAACAGTCTCCAAGAAATCCTCTTCAGAGCCCCAGATGGTGCATTCTGTTTCTTTAGAATAATATGATACGGCTGATTCTGGGAAGTACAAGGTGCTTGGGACTGCCAGGAGATCTGATTTGTACGCATGGGGAAGGCGGGGAAGGGAGGAAGTCAAGAAATACGGCAAATATGGGAAGAGTGTAATGAACTAAGAATGCATATGATCGGTGCCGTGTCCCTCACCAGCACGCCGTAACAGTGAGAGCGTGAGGCAGAAGAGGTCAAACTGGCCGTCAGGTGATGACAAGTCCAGTCTTAGGACTGAAACCGAGCTCCCCTAAAATCTAGTTCCCCTGTGAGTTGATGGCTAACCTCTCTATCCCAAACTTTATTCCCGTTCTTGCTCTGCCCCTGTTCCTCTCAGGACTGAAGAGCATCGAAGAAAAGGCGGGACTGAAACTGAACAGGACCCTGTACCTTCCCCGGTACAACCCCCTCCAGGTTGTGTCCTCGCTTCTCTGGCCTTCACCGAGTTCCAAAGAGCAGACTCAAGCAGTTACCAATTAGGGTAGAGAGGGAAAGCAGACACAAAGGAACAGCAGTTAAGCAAGAAAAGTTATGGTAACCTATACAATAGCTGAGCAATAAAACAGAGTCTCAGGACTCCTAGTTCCTCCTCAAGGGATGTACGTAACAATCTGACACGTACCTTCGAGCTGTTCTGCAGAAGTGAAGACCCCCAGCCACTAGAGGATGCTGACCACAAGCATGTGGACCCCAGACTGGCTGGAACCAGAAGGTTGAAGATGGAGATTCCCAAACATCACCCTGTCACCTCACCACCAGCCAATCAGAAAAATGTCCGCGAGCTGATCACACACCCTACGACCCTCACCCTACCGTTGCTTTTAAACCCTTGTCTGAAAGCCATCAGGGGTTCAGGTCTCACTAGCCGCCCATCCTCTTTGCTTGGCCCGGCAACAAACACTACTTTCCTTCACCACAACCCGGTGTCTGTAGATAGGCTTTGCCGCGAAGCAGGCAAGTGCACCCGAGCTCCGTTCGTAACAGAACAATGTCAATCTGGTCCTGTGACTTTGCATAAATCCCATAACCTCTCTGGCACCTTAAGACCCTCATCAATTAGGAAAAAAAAGGACATTCTACCAAATTCCCATGTACCTTCCGCAGACTCATTTACAAGGTGAGAAACCATATAACATCAAGTATTATATACATGTAATTATATTTTATCAGCCGAATCAGAGGACAGAAAATAAACTAAGCACACATAAATGTCAGAAATATCCATGTTGTTCTGCACCCCAGTTTCTCTTTGAAGTGGTTAATGTAGATTTTCTTCCTATTACTTTCTGTTTTATCGTGGCTTCCCTCTTCTTCCCGAGGCTGTATTTCATGTGCAGCACAAAACCCTAACCACTGAAAGCTAAATCACACCAACGGTGGAATTTGTATTTTTCCATGCTGTCTGTTCACACCCCTGCTTCTTGCACCAGCTGTTCCCCTCGTGGGGATGTTGTTTGATCCAGGTTCTAAGCTTCCAAACACTTACCCACCAATTAAGACTCAGCCCAATCATTCCATTTCCATAAACCCACCACTGCCTGCCCTCCTCTCTGCCTTCTGGAAGATATTCGAATATATCTTCATTAATCTTAACACACTGCCCTCCCATTTTGTCTGTCTGACCCTCTGACTTCTGTGTGTCTCAAAAGAAGAAGAAAACTATCCATTCATTCCTTTAACCATTAATCCAACAAATATTTGTAAAGCACCAAAAATGAGTCAGACCCTGTGTCGGGTACAATATCGACACACTTTCGGATCCACAATGCCCAGTGGACGGCCTGGAACAGCCCTTTAATAGCAAATTCCTGAATGCCCGAATGAATGAACCTCTCATCACTCACATTTTGTCAGGTACTAAATTCTGCTTTTGACCAAAATCAACTTTTTACCCAGGGGGGAACATGATGAAAGACCTCTCCCAGCCCAGCCCAGAATCTGAGTCACTGATTGATCTCTGCTGCAGGGTAGCCAAGCCTGGCCCTGGTATGTTTATGGCCCTTTGCGATGCTAACATTTACCCCAAGCAACTACACATCACAGCTTAATGGACTGAAACTTTGAGAAAGTGGCTTCAAGAAAAGGGCAAAAGACCTTAAAGCTCGGTCAGCAAAAGCAAGAAGGCTCCTGATTGAGAAAAGAGCGGCATGTGAGCTATAATCTGTCATACTGACTGGAGTATCTGTTTTGGCTGCAAAACATTCTGGGCCAGTTCAACAGTGTTCAGGGAAGAAATGTGTGAGGTCATGGAAGGAGAATGACATTTACTGAACATCTATGTGCTGTGAGATCACTTATCCACAGGAGCCCTTTGGGGGTTAAATATGCTTTACTCCTTTATACAGAAAAGGAAGAGAGTCTCTGAACGAATAAGCCACTTGCCCTTAAGTCATCTATCTTGCAAGTAGCTAAGCTGGGATCCTAACCCAGTTCTGTATGAAGGAAAGTCTGTTCATTTGTCCACCCAAGAGAAGGAAAGGCATCTTTAAGAGTCTTCCTGCAGTTGTAAGTAATTAGGAAGGGCTGAGGAGGTGCCCAGGAAAACCCTTATACACTCTAGCACCCACCCTTAAATCCCCAGGGGTTTTCAGTCAGCACCAGGAACCAGGGACAGTGCCTGGGAAAGGCACACGGCTGAACACTCCCTGCTCTCTCTCTCTCTCTCTCTCTCTCTCTCTCTCTCTCTCTCTCTCTGTGTCCCCTTCCTCTCTCCTCATCCTCCCCATGGGCCCCCCATTCTACAACTAAAG
This sequence comes from Physeter macrocephalus, assembly GCF_002837175.3. Classification (NCBI taxonomy): domain Eukaryota; kingdom Metazoa; phylum Chordata; class Mammalia; order Artiodactyla; family Physeteridae; genus Physeter; species Physeter macrocephalus. The sequence goes on along the minus strand of NC_041228.1, from coordinate 4,059,648 downwards.
ACCTGAATTCCAATTTACCTTCCCAGCTGACTAGGGAAACCTTCATTCTAAACTACATTCTAACTTACAAAGATATATTATACAATATTAACACTGAAAGGGGCATCTGTTTACACATCTCACATGTGAAAGAGGAGGATGTGTTTGGCCAAAGGGACAGCACGACTTACCGTGGGTCCCATGGAGTTGAAACTGGCTGGTCAACTGGACCCCAGGGCAAGGCCCCCTGCACTCCTCACACCCGGGGTCTCAGCCTTCCTCTCTACTCCTCACTGCTGCCTCTCCCACTTCCACTTGGGCTCTCTCTCCAGCAACTTGCCTACAGGTCCCCCACCTTCATGCTGCAACCCTGAAGCGGACTCCACAGGGCCATCTAATGATAAGAGTCACTAACATCTATAGAGCATGTACCTGTGACAAGCAGAGGTAGACAACTATTTTTATTTGCATTGTATCATCTTTCCCCAAACTGCCCATTTTATCAACCTCAGAAGTATCACAGAGAAAAGGACATTTTAAGCCATTTCCCCCATCTCCCATTTCTGGTGCCCTTTCCGGTGCCCTTGCCTTCCTTCCAAGAGGCAATCAATTTCTTCCAGGTCCCGAAGGTCCTCCTCTAGGGGGGAAATTGAGAGCACAGGAGCGCTGCCAGTCAGACGCTGGGCTCACGGCATCACAGCGGAACCTCAGAGACACGCCTTCAGTTGGTTGTTACCTCATAGGGCCTCCAGAATCTGGTCCTGCTTCCTGCTCCTTTCCACACACTCCCACTGTTCCAGGCACAAGGAACTATCTTACATGCCCTCAAATTCAGGCAAAGTTGTTTCCAATTTTTTTTTTTCTTCAGAAACTGGGGAGTTGCCAAATACTGGCTCAGATCACTCAAAGAACTCTTTCGTTTTTTTCCCCTTTGATCATGAACTACAAAATCACTATTAGGGGAATGCACACTAGCCTACTACGACCTCAATCAGTGCAAGCTTAGTACAATTATAGAGGTCACCTGCCCGAATAGCAGAAAAGATCTTGAAGCAAGGAAGTTTAACGTAGACACTGCAGTTATTCCTGAGGCCTCAAATTCCATGTCCTGGTTATTACTGTAAACGAGCCTTTTACATATAATGAATACAACATACTCTGTGGTTATGTTCCTCAGATCCCAAAGACACAACTACAGAATAAAAGGAATTAAAAAAAAAAAAGAATGGGTATCTGGGCCTTGAGATAAAACTGCCAGTAAGAGCAGCATGTATGGGTTCCCAATGTGTTACATCTTCAATAACCGGGCTGGGATGGATGGTGGTGACCTGATTTAGGAAAGTGCTAGTTGACTCAGAAAGTGGGTCTAGGGATGATAGGCCATGACACCAAAGGCACATAAAAAGAATTTTTAAAACTTTGCTTTCATAAATATATGTAAGTGGATACAAATATCATAATTATACAGTAATTCTTTAATTTATGTGATTTTGAATACATGTTAAACGAAAGCAAAAAATAAACATTCTAATGTCTATCGTTGACTATGTCACACACATTCTTTTTGTACATAAATTCTAAACTTTACTGCATTTTATTTAATTTTTTTACTTATCAAATTTTATTTAACTATTTACAGAATCACTTAGCCAAAAAACATGGAACGCTTCACGAATTTGCGTGTCATGCTCGCGCAGGGGCCGCGCTAATCTTCCCTGTATCGTCCCGCTCTTAGTATACGTGCTGCCGAAACAAGCCTTGTCACGCGCATTCTTAAGTTTGTGCGTTTGAGCCGCTCAATGACTGTTCGTCGGCTGCAGGTGCATTTACAGCACACGCTCTACTCTGAACACATCCTATTTCACGCTCCCATGGCCTTCTCCCACGTTAGTACCCTGCAGGGAACTCCCTCCTCATCTTCCCCTTCCAGTGGCTACATGCACTGTAAAATCAGGAGAAACACCACCTCCTCCGAGAAGACTTCCCCAGTCAAACGAGGCTGGGTCGGGAGCCTCCTCTGGGCTCACTTGTGCCTCGGCCTCCCTCCATCCCAGCACTTGTGAGTCTGCTTCTCCCCCGGCTCCTGAGCTGTTGGAGGGCTGGGAACACGTGACACCCACCCCCGTCACCCCACAGCCCACCTCCAGGTCTGACGCGCCCCAGAGGCTCAGTGGATATGAAATAAGAAGTGTATCGTTAATTGATGCATTTGACTCAATGAACGACTGCTTCGGTGGGAAAGCAACTCCAGGAAAACTGGCCTAATCACTCAGGAAAGTTCTCTTAAGAACACTCCCTGATGGGCGAAGCCATCTCTTCTGAGCTGTGGCTGCAAGTGCACCGAACAAGAGACGCCTGCTGTTTGCCACAGTGTCTGCCTTCCGTCCCAGGGCCCAGCTAGAGGACAACCGCCCCTCCCCCGAGTGTCAGGAGTTTGGTGGCAATGAGTGATCACCTCCAGGCCTGGCCCACAGAATCCTTCCACAAGATCCTCTACCGTCTCTTCCCTCATGTGCCACCGCGTACGGAGGCTCCGGGAGAAGACACTGAAGTCCCAGAGGAAGGCATGGCGCCGGACTGGAGGAGCGTGGGTCCCCGACGGCGGTGTGGACGAGGACCCCTCACCTACCACAGCTCCCATCACGCCGTGAGTGGGGAATAAACTTTGACTGTGTTCATTCTGGGATCGTCCGTGTCCCCAATTAAACTAATAACACAGGACAGATGGGTGGCTTTGCGGGTTGAAAGCACCTTTTGCAACTTGATTTCACTGCAAACATTTATTAAGCAACAATTATGGGGCAACTACTTTAATGTCACAGTTCAGAGTCACAGAGCCTTTAGTTAAGTGGAAAGTGACGAACATGCAAGTAAACTGAGGTGACCAGAGATGCTGACAATTAAATTTTGTTTGGCCCCTAAGTGCAACCCATGGCATCCACGGTTCGCCAGATAAACCTACCTTAGTTCCCAGAGGTCCAGGTGGTCCAGGTGGTCCACGAAGTCCCTGGGAAAATAAACGGCACGAGGATAACCATGGGACCATGAGTGCGCATTTACCCATCTACCCCGTGCCGCGGGGGGCCACGGGTGGACGGGACTCTCATCGTGACCTGTCTGGGACAGAGGAAAGGTCCCTGTGTCCTCATGTAGCGCTAAGGGCTGAAAGCCACTGAGATTTCGGGGTTCTTCACTGCAGCAAAATTTACTGACACGTCTCACTTCGTGTCGGTGACACCCTAACACGCTGCGAAGTCCCCATGTACACAACGCCCTCACGTGTCTCCACATACGGTTTACCCGTCTGGGACACCCTCTCTGTGCTGTTCTGCCTAAAAAGTAATTTCTTCCAACTTGCACATTTCGCACAGGTGCCACTTCCTGCGCAAGGTTTCCCCAGACTTACACAGGCCAAGAAGCCCTTCTGCAGGAATGTGCACTCCAGGACTGCCTGAGCTACGGTTATCTGTTTGCCTGGCTGTCTCACGAGCATCTCAACAGCACCGGCGCTAACCCATCTCCGTGTCCCCGGCGTCGGAGCCTGGCACGCGGCCAGCAGTCCACGGGGGACTCTGCTGCACTGGCCTAAAGTGGACGGGAGCAAGACCCCTCTCCCAGCCCACCTGCTTTCACTGGCTATGACTCCGCCTCTGCAAAGCTTGACCAGTGAGCCTTTTCTTTTTTTCTCTTCTAATTCCAGCCTGATCGTCATGGGCACAGAAACCCTGGACCCGACACTTACCGGTTCTCCATCTTTCCCTCTTCCGGGCGGCCCCGGGAGCCCAGGGGCACCAGGGTCGCCTCTGGGGCCGCCTGGCCCTGGGCTTCCTTCTTCTCCCACCGCCCCCTGGAAGGAAAAGTGGACAGTGTCCAGGATCAGTGACATGCAGAGGGTAAGCTTTTCAGTGGTGAACCAACCTGAAGGGGCTTGGTGGGCTTCCTGGCGACGCCCTGCTTCAGAAAGCCCACCCCTTCTGAGGGCAGAGCAAGACGGGTTGTATAATGTGTCCCCCAAAATTCATATGCTGAAGCCCTAACCCCAGTACCTCAATTTAGAAATAAGAGTCTTTGCAGATGTAATTAGTTAAGATGCAGTCATACTAGGGTGGCACGGACCCTAATCCAGTATGAACTGGTGTCCTCACGAGAAGGGGACATTTGGACACAGACATGTGGAGAGGGAAGTCAACGTGAAGATGCGGGGAGAAGAGAGCCATCAGTAATCCAAGGAGAGGGGCCTGGAAGAGATCCTCCCCTCACGGCCCCCAGGAGGAGCCAACCGTGCTGACACCTTGATTTAGGGCTTCCTGACGCGGTGAGAATGGTGAGACGGTAAGTTTCTGTTGTTTAAGGCACCCAGTTTGTGACACGCTGTTCCAGCGGCCTTGGCAAGCTATACAACGTGGAACATGGGAATAGGAAGGATACTAGCAGTCTTCCAGTCCAACTTTTCTCCCACTGCAGGAAGCCATCGTGTGTGCCTCTTCCAGGCAGCCCTCCCATCTCTGTTTGGACTCCTCTGAGAGCACGGAGCTCACCACCTTCTCAGGCTGCTCATCCCTTTACTGGGCACTTCCATTACATGGTGTGCCTTTATATTCAGCCAGCCCTCTCTGAAATCGTCCAGATGTCTGGCATTCAGCCTTGGAGCTCTACAGACGAAATCCAGGCCCTCTTCACATGACAGACTTTCAGCGCTGTGAACACAGCCCGGGGCTCCAAAGTGGGGAGAGAGAGACAGACAGCCAGGATCTAACGAGGGAGCTGGGCTTGGAGTTTGCTCACCCTTTCTGACCACGAAGCCAGGAGCCCCGAAGCAGCCCCGGCTGTGGAACGCTGCGGGGGAACCACGTGAACGGCAGGAACTCCCTTTCCCAGGCGGGGCTCTCTCGGGCCTAGGCTGCAATCTGACTGCCTCCGACATTTGAGGCAGAGGTCAGGTGAGGTACGACGTCCCAAGGAGGGGCAAAGCAAGGCATGGAGAGGACCTGTCTCCAGGCCCAGGGCGGGATCAGCTTCCGCAAGCCTCAGGCCAGCCACTGGACAGTGAGAGAGAGAAAGCACATCCTGCTGTCCGGGATTTTTAGCACGTTGCAGAGCGCCGGAGGGCAGCGCCCTTCCAAATGCAGCCCTGGGTCTTGGGCCTCAGCCCAGGCTTCTGCTCAGACAAGCAGAAGTGTTTGGCTCCCCCTTGAGGCCGAATGAGCCAACAGCTCACAGCTTTTCTCTTCTTTGCTCAACTGGTCCTCAAAAACCTCTTCTAACCCCCTTCTAACCTCCTTCTCAGCGGTCAGTGCCCCACTTATGTCCCCGAACAGAGCCTAATCCTTCAGACGTGGTGTACTCAAGGAAAACCCGATGGGCCAGGTTGTTTTCCCTCGCTGAAGGATATTTTCCACAGGTCGGTGATCATTTTTCTCTGCAGTAAATCACTTTCCTCTCTAAAGTACGTGTTTTAAAACTGAGCCTTCCCACCAAAGTGTAGAAGTTTGTTATTTATCCTTGTTGCATTTTGCCAAAATAGAAAAGCTAAAATGATTCCTCCTTTCAAAGGTCCCAGGCGAAGTGGGCGTGAAGGGACTTGCGTCAAGTTCAGACACTGCAGCGCCGGGAGGGGCCCTCTGCGGAGGAGGCATCGAGAGCCGGGGAGACGCCGAGGCCCCGTTCCCGGACGCGAAGCCTCATGTGGTGGCTCGGGACAGCGAACCGCCGTCAGCCCTCTTCACCGGCTCTCTGCCGAGCCCTCTGGCACACCAGTGCCTCACCTCCTCCTCACCACCTGTGGTCAGTGTGGGCTCGTCTCCATTTTACAGACGAGCACATGCAGGTGCCAGGGGGTGCCTGCAGTCTGGGCTTCTCAGCTCCGGCGCTGCTGACATCCGGGGCGGGTGATCTGTGTTGAGAAGGGGGTGCCGTCCTGCGACAGTTTAGCAGAATCCCTGGTCTCCACCCACTAGATGCCAGTACAGTAGAAGTCAGGAGTACCCCTCGGAGACGCTTCCTAAAACGCGAGCTCAGGAAACGCGGCGTGGGATCTCGAAAGTCCGTGGGACCTCCTTCTCTGCCCCCGGGGTGTTGGCGTTTTGGGGGGACACCGTGTCTCTCTTCCTCCTAATAAACAAAGCTCTTTCTCGTAACTCAGGAAGGTTTAACTGTGCCCACTAAGGGGTGGGAGGGCTAAGTTGGTGCGCTGAACTGAGAAAATGGACTCAAGAGTCAGACCGACCAGCTCTGTGGCTCACTAGCTACGACGGGATGTAGGAGAGCTGAATTAATCTCTCAGAGCCTCGGTCCCCACCTCTGTCCAATGGGGACCCACCTACCCTACGGGTCCGCCGTGAGGGTTAAACGAGACAGCTGCAGGGCCCCTCCCGCCCTTCTGTTCAGAAGCCCTTCCGACCCTGGATCCTAAACCGGGTCTGAGCACAGCAGACTCCTCCTTCCCTGCTTCTTAAGAAGCTGAGAACAGCTGCTGCATGCAGAGAGATCACGCTGCATCTTACCTTCTCACCGCGCTCCCCATCTTTCCCAGGGGGGCCTCTGGAGCCCGGGGGGCCCTGAAGAAAAAGGGGTTATTGACAAGGTGAAGTTCAAGGGGGCCCGCCGCCCCCAGAGAAGGGCGATCAGCCCCCTTTCGGTTAAGGGCTGATTACAGCCCTGTCCCCACTCATCCCCCCCCAACCCCGACTTAAACTCCTCGCCACCTTCTCCCCCCGCCGCCGCCTGCCTTAGTTGCTCCTCCCCTGGTCTGTCACTCAGCCTTGAACACGAGCCCTCTAACCACGCAGGCATGTGTTTCCTGATGCCCTGCCCGCCTTGGGCTGCAGCTCTCAGAGGGGACCTCGGGGAGGACGAGGGTGACCTAAGAACAGAGCCTTGGCATCGCTGACCCGCTCCACCTGTGTCTTCAGAGCCCCCCAGGGGTTGACTTTTTGGGACAAGGCTCAGGTGCAGGTGTTCCACGGAGGCACCAGTAGGGACGTGAGAAAGAGGAGGATAGGCAGGGAGTGACACGTTCGTGTAACCGGAGCTCGGTCCCGCTGGGCGCTCCGGGGGCCAACGCAGGACACGCACTCAGAGTGGCTCCAGCAGGAGAGGAGAAGCTGGGCCATTGACACACCCATCGGCCAGGGATGCTTCTCCCCGTGGTGGTGCTCCGGGCCGCGTGCCATGTGGCTGCACAGCGCGGTCTCTAAGAGCCACAGAAAACCCTCAGACAAAGGGAGGCAAGGCTGGCTCCTACAAGTCTGCAGCTGGCACTGCAGTGCGGAGGGTGACATGATACGGGCAAGGGTCCGGCAGTATCCACGGCAACCACTAACCACATGACTCGGTCTCCCTGTGCCTCGGTCTCCTCCTGCATAAAATGGGGGCAATACTAATATCCACCTCCCAGGGTCCCGAGGAGTCAACGAGCGAACTCCTGTAAAGCACTTACAACAGTGCCTGGCACACATATGTGCCTACATCTGTCCTCTGAACTGCTATGATTATTAACAGAAAGGTTGGTGGCTGAACGGGGCCGGCCTCAAGCTCTTCCAGGAGCCCGGTTCTCTGTTACCCTTGACTAGATGCCATTGGGTGTTTCACTGCACGTGCTGCAGCTGAAATCATCGTTCCGGTGGACCTTAAAGCTGGGGTCCTTAAAGCAGACCCCTGGGGCCCCCCGGGGGAGGCTGTCTCCCTAAGTCAAGTGCAGCAGGAGGTTCAGGGTGAACCTGCACAGCCCGCGCTCTCCATCTTGAAGATGAAAAAGCGGAGGCCTCCAGGAGCCCCTCACAGAGGCCTGACAGCCGGTTAGTGGCAGAGCTGTGGCCGGAAGCTGGGCAGCCCGGAAGTCAGGGCCTCTTCCACTTCTGTAGGTTCATTGGGTTTCTTCTAAGGCAAACTCTGACGCTGATTCCAACATCAGTGATGCTCACAGCTTTCTGCAGTTACACCAGCTTCACTGACCACCCGGAGATCTCACGAGTTACCGAGAACCTCAGGCTGGTAACTTTCTAGGTGACTTTGTCGGGACATCAAGTTCTTCCATCTGTGAAATGGGAGTAAGGATGCCTACGCCCTTGAGTTTCGCGGAGGGTAAATGAGTTAACCCGGGAGATGGGCACTGTGGAGCCACAACCAGTGTTGGTGTCCCTGCCCTCTCCCCCCACCCCGATTACTCACCGCACTTCCTGGGGGACCACCGGGGCCAGGGGGACCTACAGGTCCAGGAGCGCCCTATTCAGAGACGGAAGAAGGTTAGAAAGGCCCAAGGTATTATTATAAGCAGCTCCCCCAGTCTCCCTCCAAACCTGCCTTCCACTCAATTCTCCCTGATTTGCTGGAAACGTTTCTAACCTGAAACTCCCTCCACAGATAAGATGAACCTCCCGTCCGGGTGCACCCCGACTCGCCAAGCCTCACATGAGAGGGATTCCGGCACAGAGGTGGGAGACAGGAGGACAGAAGCAGCCTAGGACCTTCCCTACGACCACGGCACGTAGGCGGCAGAGGTGGAGTGTGTGCTGGGCGGGGCGGGGTGGGCAGAAAGGAAGGCCAGGTCCAAACATGCATGTGTCTCAGGTGGGGTTTGGCCTCTATCCTCAGAGCCTGGGGGAAAGGAAACCCCGGAAATGGGACAAACTCTTCAGACCTGCGTTGCAGAGAAACATGCTCTGGCATAACTTAGCAGGTCGGCCGTAAGGGCACGAGCAAGCCTCGGGGACCCGAGAGAGGACACGTGAGGCAGCTGTGGGTTGGACAGGAAGAGGCATCCCTGGAGGAGGTGCCAGCAGGAGCGACCTGGGCTTGGTGACCAACCGCCGGTGGAGGGCCGAGGGGGCAGCCCATGGTGGGGACAGTGGCAGAAGCCTGAGCGGGTCTCGGCAACACCGCTCTCGCTCTGCTCCCTCTGAAGATGCCGGTGCTGTTCACGGAACAGGGGCACTGAGGGCGGAAAGCTCGCGTGTGCGCGCGCATTGTGCGCGCGTGCGCCCGTGTTGGATCTGACTGGCGAATCGGCATGTTGTTTCCTGGAGGAAGCGGATTTGAACGCTGGTGGCTGGACGAGGGCATGACGGGAGAGGTGGGTGAGGACACTCCAGATGGGTCACCGCCAGGGAGACGGGGACGCAGGGGACTCCCAGTACTGGGGCCTCCCCGCAATCCTCCTGCCGCCCGCGCGCGCCCCCGCACTCGGCTTCCCTCTCCCCCAGGCTGCGCTCGGGCCGGGTCTCTCCCCAGGAGCACGGAGGCGCTGACCGCGAGCCCCTTCTCTGCGACGTCCACGCCGCTCGGCTCTCGGGGCTGACCCCGTCCCCACCGAGTCACACGCACGGTGGGCCGGGCCGTGCGAGCAGACTGCAGCCGGGTACGTGGGACCTGCGGTCCTGCCTGCCTGGCTCCGCTGCCGCTCTACTGCCACCGCCTCTCCTGGGAGTCCCCGCGGGAGTCGGCCTTGTCCTGCGTCCTGCCCGCTCCCCGGAGAAGCCTGGGCTCGGGGCTCCGCTCCGCTAGACACAACGCTAGTCAGAGCTCAGCGCACGAGGGCCGACCCACGGAGACTCTGGGCCTGAGGGAGGCGAGTCAGGGGCAGCGAGCGCGCGAGGGAACCCGTGTGCCCGGCTTCCTGGAGTTGCCGGAACTGCATTTATACGTGTGCACGTCCTTATATGGGTGCACATACGTGTGTGCGCATCACGGCGCGTGTGCTTCTCGGCTTCCAAACGTGTGGACGTGGGTGTGCACGTGGGCGTGCCTCTCAGAGTGACAAACCCGTCTGCGTGTGTCCATGTGCGCGCCCCCCATGTGTGTGCAGGAGATTCCTTTCGGGGCTGGCATGTGGACGAAGCCCTGAGATGCTGGGAACGTGGCAGAGGCCGGCACGTCTCTGGTCCTGGCCGCTCAGGGGGCTCCAGCCCCGGCCAGCCCTCCAGCGCGGACGGCGCCTTCCCGGCCCCCTCCCCACACTCTGCCCAGAGCTGGGAGCCGGGCGGGGGCAGGTGCTTGGCCCAGACCCCCTCCTGTGGGACCCCGGAGGACTCACGGGGTTCCCAGCTGCTCCGGGCGGCCCCTGCGCGCCTTCCTGTCCCTTGGCACCCTGCATGGGAAACAAAACGGGGAGGTGAGAAGCCACAGGCCACGCCGTCCTCGGCCCCATGCGGGGACATCAGGGCACCTTCGTCATCAGAATTAGGTGATCCGAACTGAAGGACAGGGAGCGGGGTCTCAGGCGCAGAGATCGCAGCTCCTGGCCTCCGCTATGGTACTCCGTCTTCTCCACCCCCGGGACAGCAGCACCCACCCTTTATCTTGACGGGAACAATGTTCAGAGGGGCAGGCCGGCCGGCGGCACACAGCCTGCCGGCGGCCCGGGGCGCCGGAGCCCAGACAGGCCGCTCCCACGGAACTCCCAGAGAACACGAACAACTGCCCAACAAAGAGCCAGTTAAGAAGCCGCAACTGAGGGAAATGCGATCAAAATGCTAGCACACACTAGGTGTCATGTAAACTGTAGCTGCCACTCGGGGCTGGGAAGGCGGAGGGGACCTCCCGCAGCTGAAAAGCCTCGGGGAGCCCCGGTCCCGAGCGTGCCGGCTGCACGGAGTCGGGGAGGGAGAGCGTGGCAGGAGCCCGGCTCACCGACACCGACACTTCAGCGACAGAGCAGCGACATCCTGGGCCGCAGAGGCGGGGCCCGGCCCCGGGGGCTGCATTTTGGGGCGCTTTGTGAGGTCCTCTCTGCCCCAGGGCACTGGACTCACAGTCCCCGCAGTGTCTGTGACAGCGGCCCCTGGTGGACACTCCCGGAATGCCAGGTGCGAGGGGCCAGCGGGGGATGGAGGCGCTGGCGGGGCTTTCGGGTCTAGGAGCCAACAGGTGGGGACAGAGTGTTCTTACCGGTGGTCCAATGGGTCCCTGAGGCCCCAGTTCTCCAGGATGACCCTGTGATCCCTGAAATGAAACAACCTATCAATGGACTAGGTCACACCCCTGGCTCCGGGCAGGTGGGGGAGGTGTGCACACGTGCAACGGGCATAATTTGAGATCCACGGACGGGGCGTCCTTGGACCCCGGAGGGAGGAGGAAGGGGCCACATTCAGTTCAGGGGGCTCCTGTGCGCAGTTCAGAGCTGCAGCCGCTCAGCCCTCAGACATCCGTCTAACCAGCCGCCCAGAGTGAGGGGCGGGGGGCAGGGGCAGGGGCACGGGCGCAGAGCCCAGGGCACTCACCGCTTCCCCGGGCGTGCCGGGATCGCCCTTCTCTCCTCTGGGCCCTTGTTCTCCCTGTCGGTGGAGAAGCAGAGGGCGGCAGACGTGCTCAGCCCGCCCTCAGGTCAGGCCGCCCGGCTCCTGCCTGCCCTCCCCCAAGCTCGGCACTGACCCCCGAGTTAGTGTCTGCACGGCCCTGCGCTGGGGGCGCCACTCCCTCTCCATCAGCTGTTGAGTGGAATGTGCCCAGCACACCTCGCAGAGCCTGGATGACACGAGGCTGCTCTTGCAAAGAGGTTTTCAACAGATGCAAGCTCATTCCTTCCGGAATCTCCACTTCCCGCCAGCTCAGAAGAACGCACTCTGGCTCCAGTCACCAGACAACAATACCCTTATTTCTAGCATGGTTTGCGCCTAGAAAATTTCCCGTGGGGGGCTGGGGGATTTGCAGAATTCTTTTGTCTGGTCCACAAGTCACTGGAGATACAATCTGCAAAGGTGAAAGGGCTCACGGGATGGATTCGGGTGACGCACAGGGAAGGAGCCTGCACACGCTTTCTGCCAGCTGGGGGAAGGAAGAGTACGTGGCAGGAAGCGGGCTCGGGAACCGGGAGTGGTCAGGCCAGGATAGAGGAGAGACCCTGGGGACTCACAGGCAAGATGCTCAAGGCATTTCTACCCAGGGCCTGAGAGCCAGGAGGCAGAGTCTTCACTGCAGGGGTGCACTCTAGGTGCCCATCAACAGCTGCTGAATGCTGAATGCAGGAGCGTCATGCTCCCCCAGATGCCCGCTGGGGGATGTCAGCCAAGCCAAATCCCCTCTCTGGGCTCAGCAAACGCAGGGCACTGGCTGGGCGTCTGGGAAGCCTTTGCAGGCTGAGGGGGTGGAGTCAGGCTGCCCTCCCGAGGCGGCTGCTTCTAAACCAGTTACAAAGCCTCACTCAAGTTCTGAACGGCAATGTCTCCAAGCCTGAGGCTGCCTGTCCCTCCCTCCTCCAGCTGAGGAATGGGTTCCCTTCTCCTCTCTGACATCTCCAGACCTGCTCACCATCTAACAGCCCCTGCTCTGTTCTCCACAAACTGCCATCACCACGCTACCTCGAGGCCTCCCCAGCTGGGGTCCCTGACATCCCCAGAAGGTTTCTCAATCCTGGATTGGAAGGAAGAGGGGCTTTCCTTCCAGCCCTCCTCCCCCTTTTTATTCCCCTCCTTAATCATGCTGCAAACTTGGCCGCCCCTCCAAATTTCGCAGCCCCTCCCCGTGTGCAGGGACTGGAAGGCACACAGCTGAGAGCAAGGAGAAATCAAACAGAAGAACATCTTTCAAAACCATCAATACAACACGGTTACCATGGCAATGAGGCAGCCCCAGAGGAATTCATGCAACAATCCATAATGAATCTTTTTTTTTTTTTTTTTTTTTCATGGACACAGGTTCCTTGCTTTGCATCTGAAAGTGACTTCCTGGTTTCTGCACAGCTCAGACCCTGCAGGAAGGTGGCACCACTGCGGCTCAAAGAGGAGGCTGGGCAGGCCTCTGGCTCGCTCTCAGTCCCTTCCCATGGGAGCACCTTGGAGACCATCTTTCATGGAGCAATTCCTTTAAGCAGAGGCTGGATGTGCAGGTCTGCCTCAAGATTTGGGGACTCAGGGTGGGCGTGAGGGAGGGAGACCCAGAGGCATCGGGTAGGTGGATGTGGTCCTGGAAGAGGAAGATGGTGGGGCTCGGCCAGGGCCTCATGGCTGACAGCCAAGCCTCAACCGCTAAGTCCAGGAAGACCCTCTGCAAGGTGCTTCCCTCCTCCGAGCCACGGGCCATCCCTGGGCACAGGGGGACCGTCACAGCGATGCCTGCATCGCACCTGCCGCGTTCGAGGCTCTGCCGCCTTGTCCCTTTGAGCCCTTCCTTTGAGAGAGGAGAGGACCCAGAGGAGGCCCAGCCTGCTCTTCCCCCGCATCTCCCAGCACTTCTGCCGCCCACACTGCCCCGTGACGGCCCTCCCGCCCTCGCTTCCTCCCCCTTCCTCCTCCAAAGCAGCTCAAAATCCTCCTCGTCCTTCCGCAATGATTCCGGCACCGACTCAGCCTCTCTCTCTCTGCTCTGTTCTTTTCCATCAGATACAGAGTCCTTTTGAGCTTCTTAAGTCATAGCTACTTGAGAGTGGAAACAGGGAGGTGGATCCTCCACACAAGCCCCTCCGCTGCCGCGCGTGCTGCGGCGGGTCAAGTCCTAACAGCGGGAGAACCACGTCCCTGAGAGCAGAGGAACCAGAGGAGGCTGCTTGCTGACCTCAGGGCAGGAAGAGACCCTGAACACGCTTATTTCCGCGGGGGGCTGCTCATGGAAAGAGGAGGGAAGGGTTCCTGGAGGCTGCAGCCATGGAGAGCATCCTTTTCGGTCAAGTGTCTTCATCTTCACAAGAAGCCACAAGCTGTCCCTCCACCAGCCACACCTCCACGCAGGCGGGGTCCCCTCTGCCCTCCCAAATGCCCCTCTCAACCTGTCCCTTCGAGGCCCTCCAGGCCCGGGGCCCCTCACTGCAGACACCCACTGAACTGCCTGCTCTGCCCTTTGGTCTTCTGCCAGCCCACATGACTCTGTCCTGCTCGGAACCACCAGCCACTCTCTGTGTAGTGAGGAGGTAACTTTACCCAAAGAGAGGGCTGGCCTTCGCCCCTGGCTACTGGCAGGCAGCCTCCAGGCCCCTGGAACCTCCTGTCCGACCCTGGAGCTGGTTCCTCGCAGGGTCTGTCCCCACTGGCTTCCAGGACAAGGTCGGGAAGCCCAGATGCCTGGCAGCGACTGGGACACAGGGGCTGAGAGTTAGAACACAGCCCGGGCCCAGCTCCCAGAGCCCCCGGGGACATCGCGAGCCAGGCTGGGGGACGCCGTGCGGCACCGAGGAGTCGCTGCTACTTACTGGCGTCCCTGGGCGCGGCGTGAACAGGGACGTCTGAAAAGGAAACCACAGAAGTGAGAAGGACGTGACTCAACGTAAACAACCTGCCCCTGACAGATTTACCGGGTAAAAGAATACAGCCCTGAGGGCTCCTTTAACGATGACCAGTTTTGACACTTAGGATCCCATGCTCCTTTCAAGTCCCCGAGCGGGTATTAAGTCCGGAAAGCACAGTGGTTAGCTGTGGGAACGCTGGAGTCCCGCAGCCCGAGCTCAAAGCCCGTCACCTCCACCTTAAACTGTGTGACCTTGGACACCTGCCAACTTCTCTGCTCTCAGCGGTGAAATGGGGTGACACGTTCTCCTCTCAGGGTACGGCAGGGCCGAAACGGAAGAATCCATGCGAGTAATCAGAGCTGTGCCTGGACCGCTGGGTCCCTCCAGCAGAGTCCACTCCTCACCACCAGCGGCTACTGGCAATGACGCAGGTGACAAGGAAGCCAGGCTGCGGGACTCAGCTCTGGGCCCAGGGAGCCCAGCTGATGCAAACTCTCTGTCCCAGCAGCTGAGAACCCCACGGACTGGCCCCCGCGCGGCCGTCCCTCTGCATTGCATGAATACTTCCCAGGCGGCCTGCTTCCTCCCATCTCAAAGCTTCCCCTGGCCTGGAACGCGCTTCCCTTCTCCTTTACCTGACTGACCAAGCCCACCCTTCAGAGCTCATGTTTGAATGTCCTGTCTTCAAAGATCTCCCTCCCCCTCCACCACTCAAATATAAAAGAGGCCCCCTTGCTATGCACCCTGCTCTTTGCCTTGACAGCATTTACTATGATTTGCAGGATCTGTGTGTCTGGGCCGCCATGTGACTAGAGTTCATCTCCCTGACGAGGCTGTTTAAGCTCCACAGCGGCCAAACTCTGCCAACGTCTGGCTCACAGCAGGTGCTCAAATATAAGTGAGTGGACAAAAGGACATCGTGGATTCTAGTCCAAAAATGCAATGAATTCAATAAGGAAGGAAAAAAAGGAGACTTCCTACACCGTGCCCTCCATGTCTCCAAATCCCAGTCTCGTCCCCAAAAGAAACCACTGTTTTTCAGCTGAGCATATTTTAGACCCATTTGTATCTATTTCCAATTGCAATTATGAATGTAGAGGAATGCGTAACTTTGCACGAGAGTTATACAAATAAGAACAGCAAGCATTATTTATGGTTGTTGATATGTATTAACTCATACATTCCTCACAGTAAAAGAAGCACTTTTATCTTGTTTTTGCCCTGCTTTTATACGTAAGAAGATTGAAGGTCAGAGAAAGAAACTTCTTAATGAAGTTCACACAGCCAGTGAGTGCTGGACATCACGTAGGTGGGCTGCGGAGTCCGCGTTAGCCTTCACACACGCTGTAATTCATAAATTAGTTTTTCTACTTAACTTTTCTTGAATATTGGCATCTTTGTAAAGCCATATGCCTAGTGCATGTGTGTGTGTTTAATTTTTATGAAGTAGGATTCCATGATACACATATTCCGTGGTTTAGTTAACTCTTTGCTTCTGGTCACGTAGGTTGCTTGTGATTTTTCATTATAAGCAACACCACAATGTAAATCCTCGTACGTGATTTTTTAAATACACACAATGCAAATAATTCTTCAGGCTAGATGCCTAGGAATGGAATCTCTAATCTAACGGTTAGACAGACACTTTACGAGATGTTAATACCAAGTAACCTCTCAAATAAGTGTTACCAATATGCCTTCCACCAAAAGGCAGTGCTCGTTTCCTGCAAACTTGCCTACATGAAATATCACGAGTCTTAAACAACAATTTTACACGGCCAGTTCTGACTCTAAATTTGATTCTGAAATACTTGCTGCGTCTCATTTTGAGGGGCATGTGTGCGGGGAGAAAACAGTGGTGGCATCATGGTGTAACACACGGAAGACCAAGGAGGACCCATCTTCGTCACACTGCAAATGGGATTTCCGGGTGTTCAGGCTCTCTCGTCTCCTGCCCTCCACGTGAGGCAGTCCCCCGCTGTAGCTACTAAATGACCAATCCCTACGTGCCCCGCCACGGCCAGCATCTGGAGCCATGTTCACCTCCCCCGAAATCATCCGATCAAAGCACAGAATATCAAAGCTGGGAAGAAACATTCACATGAGAAAAAAGTGCAAAACTATATTCGCATATTTATATAGCCTTTGTTTTTTTTAATCTAGTATTTACTATGTAGCAGAAACCGTGCAATGTACCTTGTATTATTTCAGTTAATTTTCACTACAAATGTACAAGATAGCTAGGTATAACATTTGTTCTTAACAGATGAGAAGACCAAGTCTTTTTTTTTTTTTTTTTTTTTTGTGGTATGCGGGCCTCCCCCTGCCGCGGCCTCTCCCGTTGCGGAGCACAGGCTCCGGACGCGCAGGCCCGGCGGCCACGGCTCACGGGCCCAGCCGCTCCGCGGCACGTGGGATCCTCCCGGACCGGGGCGCGAACCCGGTTCCCCTGCACCGGCGGGCGGACGCGCAACCACTGCGCCACCAGGGAAGCCCAAGACCAAGTCTTTTTGACATTAAATAACGTGTCTAAGACCGCAGTGCTGGTGAATAGCACAGCCAGGATTCAAACCCACTTTTTCTCTGGCTCCAAAGCCCACGCTCTTACTCACTACTCATCCCGGGCTCACGGCGCCCACCGCAGACATGCGGAGGTAGAAGCCTGAGTCGTGGCTGTATGTCTGTGCTGTGGTCTTACCCTGCACAACTGCTTCTTGTCTCTGGACCTCTGTTTCCCCATAGGCAAGAGGTGGGTACGGATGCTCAGTGTCTAGCCAGTACTCTAAGAAACAGTAACTGTGCTTTGCTGAATAAAATGAATCGATAAGCACAAGGTGGTTCCTAGTGAAGCTTACGCACGTTTGGATTACAGGACCTAGGGACACGTCTGGCTCTTGACAAACTCCCTTAAAAAGATATTTATAACTAAGTGGTATGTGTGCAGAAGGAGCGAGGGTGAGAAGCAGAGTAACTTACAGTTCCAGGTAATCCTGGGGGGCCTGCTGGACCCGTTTCACCCTAGATGAAGAAATGGAAAATAAATTACCATTAACCCTCTGCCAGCCCTGCCTGTCCTGGGATACCTTTCCCGAGACAACAGAATCACCCACCCCACATCTACCTTGATAGATAGACAGATAGATAGATCGATAGATTTCAAATTATTAAATACTTCAGACATATCAGAACTTCATTTTGAGAAGTATCTATGCTGGTATGTGTAGCTGTAGATCGTTTCTATCACTATATACTATTCCATGGTGCACATGGAAATGAAGTGATCCACGATCCATCTTTTTTTTAAAGTATAAAATACTTCTTTTTTATTTAAACCTTTAACAGATAACCAATTGTTTAAAGCAAAAACAGTAACAATGTACTATAGGTGTTAAAACACAGGTAGAAGTAAAATGTATGAGAACAATGGTACAAAGGCTAAAAGGGAGAAATGAAGATATACTGTTATATGGCTCGTATATTTATATATGAAGTGGCATAATAGCACTTAAAGATTTAATTGTGGTAAGGTAAAGATGTCTACCATAAACCTTAAAGCAATCACTAAAACAAAGGAGAGAGAGAACTAATAAACCAACGAAGGTAATAAAATGGACACGATCCACCTTCCTGTTGATGACATTTACGTGATTTCCCACCTGCCGCAGCCATAACCGAGCCGCAGCAAACCTCTCCACACTGTGCACCGGAGCCCAAGGGCTCGAGCGCCCTTAGGAACTCCCCTGGGCCCTGCCCCACCCTCTTCGAAGGGGACAGGCTCTTCTCAGGGGCCTGACGGGTGACAATTACATTCCTGTAAACAGCACAGGCTTGGGAGTTTAATCACCTGAGCTTGAAACCTAACTCTACCATTTTATATATGTTATTTTACTTCTGTCGGCTCGTCTTCCTCTGTGCAAAATAATGACAATAGCGCGTCCAGCTCACAGCATCACCTGGGGGCTGAGTGAGATCGTCAGCGAGGGCCCACTGAGGAGGAAATTGATATTACATTTGCCCCGAGGAAAAGAGGTCACTGGCTACTCCACCAGGAGGTGTGGTCCCCAAAGCCCGTCATTCCATGTGAGCCACGATGGTGTCAGGACATGGATGTCGAGGCCCAGGTGTGTTCCGAGTGGCCCAGGGTCAGGCCTGTTGCAGGCCTGGGTTACCACTCATGGTTATTAGCGGACAAATGAATGAATAAAGTTGGCTTAGAGACAGGCAAGGCTGCTCTTGGTAACAACAATAATATGATAATAAAATGTAGTTACACTGTCTTCTATGATTATTTCTATGGTTATACAGGATTTAACTGCAGGTACAACTTACTTTTCTACTGGCATTAACGCCTCTAGTCTCCGTCTAAATGCCTGTAACGGAGACGCTTCCGTATTCCCATTCCACGGAAGCAGCCACACTCATTCACCTGCCCGAAGGCACACAGCCAGCAAATGGCTCAGGCTGGTTTTAAACTCAGAATCCAAGCCCTGAACTACTCACTGTGCAGCATTTCCCTGACTAAAGTTCCAGAAGCTTCAGAGAGAAGGCTTTCTCAGCGCTATTTGCATTATCCGAGTTGACCCGATTCTCTTCTTGACACTGTCGACCTCGTGCTCCAAAACCAATCTCATCCAAACCAATTTACCCTCCATTAAAAAGTCCAAATGACCAAAGCTGAGCGTGTCCCAGTGGAACGTACGAACAGACATAAACAAGAAGAGGGCTGGAGAGCGTCTCTAACCCCGAGAGCCTCAAGGCCACCTTTCTGGAAAAGCCTCCCCCACCCCCAGGGCTGCGCGGTGAAGGAAGGGCCCTTGGGCCAGTGGGGCAGAGCCCAGGCAGCTCTGACTTAGAGGAAGATGCTTGGCTGGAGAAGGGTCTTTGAGTTTTGTAGTTCATGTGACCGGCCTCGGTTCCCATCCCAGCTTCTCCACAGTTTAACTCTCTGAGCGCTAGCTGACACAGAGGCATTATCACCCTACTTTCCAAGATGCCCTGGGGTCAAAATTCTCACAGTGGCTGGTGGGGAGAAAGAGGACCAGAGAACTGAGGCAGGGGTGCTCCAGGCACAGTCACAGGGGGCAGTGTTGCCTCAATGTCTTATTTTAGATTTTTTTTGGACCAGAATTGTCTATTATTACATATTTCTCTAGGGGAAAAGAAAAGCAGGCCAGATTCTTCGGAAGCTTGAATGTGATTCTGCTGTGGCCCTGGCAATTCTGCCAAAGCAATAAAACGGGCTTAATGGTCTCTCTGAGTCCTCAGCATCCTGGACATGAGTTTCTCAAATAAAAACTGCATTTCTGAAAAATCCAGGAGAGCAGCAGGCCTGAATGGCTTACCCACTAAAGCTCTTTCCATTCCAGGATCTCTGTTTATAGATCGCAGGTCTGTCCGGAACAAAGCCCTCAGCCTTCAGCCCGAGAGAGGGGGATGGGAGTTGAGAAAGGTCGAGGGCAGGACCCTGGAGGGGGCGTGCCAGCTTGGGAGAACAAGGTGACAGCGCCGTGCCGGAGAGGGGCACCAGGGCCCCTGGGGGCTGTGGCCGTTCCTCAGGCTCCCCTCGGGCCAGGCTGGTGTGAGGTGTGGACCTGGTCAGAGCCAGGACGCTGGGCCCAGACTGAGGTCAGGTCCTGGCTCCACCGCCGTCCATTCACGCAGCCCTGGGAAAGCGGCTTGGCCTTTCCGAGCCTCAGTTTCCTCCTCTATAAGCTGGGGGTGTTGCTGATACCGTGACCCTCTCCGGTTGTCACGAGTGTCACCTGAGTCACTACGCGTGCAGCGCTTCCCAGGATCCCGGCGCACGGCGGGCCCCGACCCCCGCGGGCAGGCTCCTGACGGCTGACTGTATTCCTTGTTCTCCACCATTTCACAGAACAGACTCGAGCATCCACCGACTTCGGTACCCGTGAGGGCTCCTGGAGCCACCTGCCCGCGGATTCGGCTTGGGTCGGCATCACACAGGGGAGGCGGCCAGCAAGGGAGGCCCCAGGAGGTCAGGTAAGATGCTCAGCACCACACACCGGGTAAAAGCAGGACTGTAAGCCAGGCCACCACTTGGACCCCCAGGAGTTGCCCTCTCCACTGAACTGCAGGCCACGCACAGAAACTACACAAGGGAGGTTCTGCGACTCATGGACCGGATGGCCAGGACAACAGCAGAAGCTCCTACCTTTGCACCTCGGTCACCTTTCGGTCCCGGGAGGCCCAGTTCTCCTTTCTCTCCCTACAGAGAAAGATAAAATCAGGAAACATTAGCACTCACCTGAGTGTAATGGCCGCCTCTTCCAGGTGACAGCAAGGGGACCTTGGGCAAAGTAGTGTTTTTTTCTTCCCAACCTGCCCTGCCGTGGTGAAGACCAAGTTCAAGGGACAGCCTGTCAGTTGCACCGAATTCTGCACCTGACAGACTACAGCCCCAACCGGTCCCGTAAATTTCATCGGAGGCCGCCCCACCCTTGTCAGAGATCCCGCAGCCACCCGCCTGTTGGTCCAGCCCACGGACCAGCGCGGCCTGATGCCCTTCCTTTTCTCTTCCATAAACACTGAGGAAACACGCTCTAATCCCAGCCTGAAGCACCCCCCCCAGGGTCGAAGACTGCAAAGGGGGCTTCTCTCCTCGGGCGCGGGGGCGTGGCCCTGCTGGGGAGACACTACCGCCACTCACCTGTTCTCCTTTCGCTCCCCTCACGCCTGGGAGCCCTGCCTCTCCCTGTGGAAAGAACACGGCGTCCCTGTCCAGTGGGCTCTCAGCAAGGGGGCTCTCCTGGGTCCAGGGTGAGGGAACTGTGCTCTCTACGGCCTGCCGTCCGGCCCCCCAGACACCTCTGGCTCAGTGGCGGTAACGTGGAAAGCAAATTCTAGAGCGTCTGCTCCTGGGGAGGCCCCACGTGGTTCTCGCTTTGCCACTCCCCCTCCCGGGAACCCCCGTCTCGCCTCCCTCGCTGTCTGACTCCTCATTCCTCTGGATCAGCCACCATGTCACCTCCTGGCCCCTCTCCTGACATTCCCCAAGTCTGAGCGAGAGGACTCCTACGCCCCCCCTCACCTGCATGGCACCACTCGCTGCACCTGTTCAACTGCTCTTGGCCAGTGGCGGTGACCCCAGTACCCACCACAGCGACAGATGCGTAGGACATGCCGACCGCCAGGGGGTAAGTAAATGAGTGCACGACGGGAATGTCGTGAGCTCCAGGGACACAACTGACACGAGGCGTAGCGTATACTAACAAACGAATGAGGGTAGAACAGACCTTCTCTCCAGGTCGGCCAGCCAGACCCTGCTCCCCAGCTTCACCCTGGAGATAAAATAACAGACACCCCATCCTTTTCCACTCGCATTACAGGGATGGCTGCCATCCCAGCTGGTCCCACACCCCCGGAGCCCCCGTCAGCCACAACCCTTGATTCTCACAGCAGCACAAGTGTCACAGGCTTTGAAGACCCGAGTGGTCCGCACCTCTGGAGAGACGGCATCCACACTCCCTCACATTGTCTTTTGCTTCCCTCAAAAGAAACAGCTTCTGGAGTTGCCCTGACAGCATTTAAACAGGTTGAATCCACTCATCCTGAATCTAAACACTTACAGTTCAAAACAACGAGGAGCCGAAATCTGTGAGTCCCAGAGCTACCCCAGCTCTGAGTTCTGTGCCCCTCAAGGAAGCCCAGACCCCAGGCCGGGTCCAGTGATGGAGAAGCCGTTGATGAACTGGTCCGAGCTGACGGGCCGTCCCGAGGCTGCTGTGCAGACTCGCTGGTAAACAGAGGCGCCCGTGGAGAAGCCCACGGGCAGCTGCGAGGTCTGTTTCCTTCTCGCATGGTGCGTTACAGTGAAGGCCAGTCTTGGGTGAAATGCTGTTAAACACGCCAACTTCTATTGAAAGCGAGCCCCCAGCAGGGATACGCCGGTTCCAGTAGCCTGGATGAAGTTCTGCTCCTGACGAGCATCTTGTTGGCACGTTAAAGTGGGAGAGGGTGCAGGGCCAGAGGGGCCCGTTCTCCGACTCCACGGCACCAGGCTGCTGTGCCTGCCAGGTCCCTGGAAGTCACTGGTGCAAAGAGGCGGCTGTTCGGTGGGTGGGGGGGCGGGGAGGGACTGCAATTTCTAACCAGCCATGTGTCTTAAGAAACACTAACTCCTTTTTTTTTTTTTTTTGTGGTATGCGGGCCTCCCTCTGCCGTGGCCTCTCCCGTTGCGGAGCACAGGCTCCGGACGCGCAGGCTCAGCGGCCATGGCTCACGGGCTTGGTTGCTCTGCGGCATGTGGGATCCTCCCAGACCGGGGCACGAACCCCTGTCCCCTGCATCGGCAGGCGGACTCTCAACCACTGCACCACCAGGGAAGCCCCTGAATGGCGTATTTTAAAAATTTATATTAAGCTCAGACATACATCTTCTGCCGTGGCCTCTCCCGTTGCGGAGCACAGGCTCCGGACGCGCAGGCTCAGCGGCCATGGCTCACGGGCCCAGCCGCTCCGTGGCATGTGGGATCTTCCCGGACCGGGGCATGAACCTGTGTCCCCTGCATCGGCAGGCGGACCCTCAACTACTGCGCCACCAGGGAAGCCCATGAAACACTAACTTCTTGAATGACAGTTTCTTCCTAACATTATTATGGTACTTAGCGAAACCTTTAGGTAGGTTTCCATAAGGAAATGTGCTTTTCTGGTAAATGGACACATGAACGAATGAATGAATGAACGGGTATGTACACACATAAAGATTTTCCCTGCAGCTATGCCAGACTCCACTGGTAGTGAAAGCTGTACCACATATCAAAGAGGAAAAAAAGAGAAAAGAAAGCAAAGAAGCTAAAATCCCTGTTTAGCATTAAGCACACATTCTATCCAGTCAGTAGCTCTGGTGCCACCAGGGCAACTGGTGTCTGGAGTCAGTGCAAATAGAAATTCTAGACGCACTCCAGTTTTCCCATCAATTCCCAGTGTTTACAAGCACAATTAGTGAGAACTTCTCTAATCAGAATGGTGCAAATACTTGCTATAGAAATTGTCACTTTAAATCTGCTAGGACGGTCACACCTTTGCAGTGGGAAAGGCGCTGGGGGGCTGAGTTTGGGTAGAAAGCATTTTGAAGGCCATCTGAAGTGCTTCCTGAATCCTAAGCCAAGGCACAGCCCATGCAGAACGGGGCAGCATCCGGAATTTTTTTCTTTTTTTTTTTTTTGCGGTACGCGGGCCTCTCACTGTCGTGGCCTCTCCCGTTGCGGAGCGCAGGCTCCGGACGCGCAGGCTCAGCGGCCACGGCTCACGGGCCCAGCCGCTCCGCGGCACG
>NC_041228.1:4020361-4036065 GCF_002837175.3 Physeter macrocephalus | reverse complement strand
CTCCCTCTGCCGTGGCCTCTCCCGTTGCGGAGCACAGGCTCCGGACGCGCAGGCTCAGCGGCCATGGCTCACGGGCCCAGCCGCTCCGCGGCACGTGGGATCCTCCCGGACCGGGGCACGAACCCGCGTCCCCTGTATCGGCAGGCGGACTCTCAACCACTGCGCCACCAGGGAAGCCCCGGAATTCTTGACACGAGCCAAAGAGGTGAAGCATCCGCTCGCCCCACAACCAGTCCATCCTCTGGGCAGACTCAAGACCCGCCGTCCAGGACGTAGCCATAATCTTCTTCGAAGATATTTATCTTTAGCTGGCATGTTGTCAAGATAAAGTAACTAGGACTCCTGCCAGGTCTCCTTTGAAGCTACAAAGTATGTTCTAAAAGCATCGTAACAGCAGAAA
Source organism: Physeter macrocephalus (assembly GCF_002837175.3). NCBI lineage: Eukaryota > Metazoa > Chordata > Mammalia > Artiodactyla > Physeteridae > Physeter > Physeter macrocephalus. The sequence goes on along the minus strand of NC_041228.1, from coordinate 4,035,665 downwards.
TTCACAATTTTGAACTTTCTGGAGACTTTTTTTAAAGTATCACACTAGAAATCGTACAAAAATGACACGTGAGCTGTAGTAACAGACCTCTCTGAACCTTTCAGCCATTGGGGTGAACATAAATACAAAACATGGAGAAGGAAAGACGAAAGGAAGCCCCGAGGGCACCTCAGGTTCACCCCAATACTTCTGATCACCTTCATCCACAGAATCGTGCACAGGGAACTCGATGGGAACAGATTCTTCTGAAGACTATTGAACGGAACATGGAAATTCACACGGTGTAAGCCCAGAAGGGTGTGGCAACTCAGAGATTTGAGGAAACACAGCTCTAAGGTACGGGTGACTCCATAAAACCCACAGAGTCCAAAAAGGAGAGTAACAGGGAGTGATGCAAATGCTGCAGGTTATTTCTGGGAAATGCCTGAATCTCAGCCAATCACTCAGACCCTGGAAGGTGGCCTCAGTGCTTCTAAGACCACGTGATTCACCCCTAGCCGGCACCTCAGGGCAGGGCATGCATGCTTTGTCCATGCTGTGACAAAACAGAGCAAGTCACACATCATTACATTTCAATCACCGGGGATCATTACACGTGGTTTTTAAAAACACGAATGTTGAGTCTTAAAACAGGAAGGGCCGCTGTGCTCGCAGGTGGCGGTGGCGGCTCGCTGCGTGCCGACGGGGGCAGGGGCCAATAATCAGAATCTGGGGTCCAGGTGGGCACTCTTTGCACACTGAGTCCCGCCAGCGGGCGCCCTTGAGACAGCTGCGGTGCATCATAACCTGAGGTTTCCATCTGGTCTGAAGAATGCTCGCTCCTTGAAAAAGCGAGGCAGCAGGGAACCCAGGGCCCCGGGATTTGCCAATCGGCCCTTCACTGGCCAGCGAGGTGAGTCCAGGCCACAGCTGTGCCCTCGCTGGGCGGTTTGTGACCCACCCTCCATCCAGTGAGCCCTCGCCGAGAGCCCGCCAGGTGCCTGCCTGTGGGCCGAGGGTGGGAGCTGGTGGCCGAGGGCGGGTCACCGCCTTAACTAGCGCTTAACCCAGTAGACTCGGAGGCCCTGTGACGGGAGGGAGAGGGCTCCCCATGCACTCTGCTGTGTGGACACACGCCTCTCCGGAAGCAAGGCACTGTGCACACGCACACACCGTGTACACACCCACACCACACACGCACACATCCCCCATATACATAGATACGCACACACGTACATACGTTCACCACACACACGCCACACCACATATATATATACAGATACACACGCACATAACACATGCCACACCACATATACATACACATGCATACACACACGCCACACCACATATATACATACAGATACACACACGCCACACCACATATATACACACAGATACACGCACACACATGCATGCCACACCACATATACACACACATGCATACACACATGCCACACCACACCACGTATATACATAGATACACACACGCCACACCACATATATACATACAGATACACACACGCACATACGTACACCACACACACACACACGCACATGCATACACACGCATGCAGAGTCCAGCCCTCTCTCTTCTGTACCCACTGCACTCTGAGCCCAGGCCACATCGGAGATGCTGAACTCTACAGATGAGCCCAGCCGAGCTTCCTGCTTCTGTAGGGGTCAGGGGTCAGGGAGCATCGGAGGGAGGGAAAAGCTTAAGGGACAGGAGAGAGAGAGAGGAGGGGCTACTGACCCCCTCGCCTCTTCCCTCCCAGGACGAGCTAGACAGAGATGCTGGCCTTCTTCCCAAGGCTCCCGCTCTCTCCGGGGCTCTCTCCTCCAGCTACACGGCTCCCGGGTTCCAGGAACGCACTGCCCCCTTGCTCCTCTGCCCCAGGGGTGGCATCCGCTGTTGCCTGTCCAGGGTGCGTCACCACGGACCCCCCTGACCCCGCCCTCGGCCTTTCAAACAGCCCCTCTGCAATGACCCCGGCTGTTTCCTGCCACACCCCAGCTCATACAGATGCTGGGCCCTGTCAGCTGAGGTTCACGCACAGCCCCAAACACACCGTTTAGAATAACAGACGTGATGGGGAAGGAGTCCCTACCCGCGGGCCAGGCTGTCCGGGCAAACCGTCCGCCCCTCTGTCTCCCAGGTCTCCCTGTAAGGAACACAAAGAGGAGTAAACAGGAGGGGCTGGGCTTGGAGGAAACAGCCTCAGGACTAGGTCCAGGCTGGAAGGGAGAAAACTGCTGGGGGTTAAGCGTTACTGAAACTCTTCAATTCTGTGTGACCACGGCGACCAGAAACAGCAGCTCAAACCACCTCCTAGATGCCATAGTCGACGGCTCTGCTTTTGATTTATAAAGACGTAAGTGAATGGAAATGAGGGATGTAGAGTAGGGAAGATATTGCCTAAGTGCTTTTGAGACCACAAAATACTTGGTTAGCCCTTATCTTTTGTCTTGAAAGATGAGAGAGGAGGATGGAGAATATTTACATGAAATGCCCATAAAATTAAGTTGAATCCATCCTTATTCTATATCTTGTCATGAAAAAGTTAAGCTTCTAAGTCCGCTTATGGAAAAGGATGATGAATTTTCCTATAATATCCAAAAGCTGCCTTTCGAGGACTGCTGACGTTCACCCTTGAGCTTAATGTCTGTTATGAAAAGGTGAAGTTCACTTGTTAAAATTTTGGCTGTATGGTTTTTTAATTGTCCATCTGAAGTGGGTAAACTGTGAACTTGCTTCCCAATTTTACGGTAGCTAGCCTCTGACTCTTTTCTTAATGATCTTACTGTAATGAGCCCCAGCAGAGTATTTTTTAAACTGAAGTCTCTTATTATGTAAGAGTATCTGAAAGGCTTTTCTCCTTGCAAATAAAATACATACATATTTCTAACAGAATAATTTTAAAGTCCTAGGCCTCCAAATCCTTCCCCGGTTACCTAAGTAGGAATAAGGGGCTTGCCCATATCTGACCTTGGAAATCCAAACGTTTCCGAGCCCGGCATGACTTGAATCCAAACGCGATCCAAGGCCCAGGAAACCAACAATCAAAAATCTCTTTGGGGCTTCCCTGGTGGCACAGCGGTTGCGCGTCCGCCTGCCGATGCAGGGGACGCGGGTTCGCGCCCCGGTCTGGGAGGATCCCGCGTGCCGCGGAGCGGCTGGGCCCGTGAGCCATGGCCGCTGGGCCTGCGCGTCTGGAGCCTGTGCTCCGCAACGGGAGAGGCCACGGCAGAGGGAGGCCCGCGTACCACAAAAAAAAAAAAAAAAAAAAAAAAAAATCTCTTTGGCTTCTGTGTTTTGGGTCCCCAACTCACACCAACCTTTGGTCCTGGCAGGCCTGGGGGTCCGTTCAGCCCATCCTTTCCAGGAGGTCCCTGGGACGAGAGGGAAGAAAACAGACCAACAAGAAAGGCACGGTTAGGGAAGCGCCGCACCGAGTTGCTGCCAGCCAGAAGCTGGTCAGCACGGCAGGCAAGACACGCAGGACGGTCCTGTGTTCCAGCTCTCCGGTGGCGCTCTCGCTGCTGTAAAGTGTCTGTGGGGGAAGCTGTGTGGACCACGTGCTCAGGAACGTCCGTGGGTGACAGTTAACCATGCGTTCCAGGTTTGGACCCGTTTGCCTGAGAGTGGACGTCATGGCCCTGAATTTACGTCGAGAACCCTAGGCCTGGTACCTGGAGCTCAACACGGCTGAGCACGCTGGCATCCAGCAATCACGTCCCTTCGTCTACAGCCACCAATGGATCTGTGGCCCAGTGACAAGGGGACAGCCACTGTGTGCTGCACAGTCGGATTTCCCTGTCACCCCTTCTCCAGCGTCCTGACCCCCCGTCAGCTCTGGGGGTCGCACAGGCTTTCTGTATCCACAGCCTTCCCCTCCTCTGCCGGCCCCATCAGAGAACCAGCAGTAAGGAAGTGTTTTCAGGACGAGCAGAGCCCTCCTGAGGGCCGTCACCAGGCCTGTGACGGCCCATCATGGTCACGTGGTATCGGAAGCTCAAGGCCACCCCTACCATCCTGCCCTGAAGAGCTACAGGCCAAAACGGCAGGAGACACCCAGCTTCAATCTGCACCCACTTCCTTGTGTGGAGACATAAGGTTTGATGAGCTCTACCCTCAGGACTGAAAAGGAATGAGAAGGCCCAGATCCCTAGGATCTTTTTGGTTGGGAAAGAAGAAACACAATCAGGATAGTGACGGGAAGAGCTCTGCCGCATCCTGGGCCATGTCTCACGTCTCCTCCTCCATCACTTCTGCAACCCTCTGTCAGTGGCCCTACAGACGAGAAGCCACACTTTAAACAGCAAACGACTTTCGAAGGGCCCTTTGAGTTACAAGAGCACAGGCGGTGGCCTAGGGAGAGGGTGCTCCAGTCTGCATTCCGGCTGGGGCCATGGGGGAGCGGCCCCAGGAGACAGAGCACATACGTGACAGGCACCACGGAAGGAAGAAGGCAGGCTGGGTACCAGGGCCTTGGTCCCCACCGACGGGGAGGAAAGGGCATGGAGCATCACCCGCTGGAAAGCGGCCCGGGTGGCAGCTGAAAGGGCCCGGCCGCTCCCGTCACAGAGGATGGGAGAGACGGGACAGTGCAGGGAGGGATGCTCTGGTCACTCACCGCCTGCCCAGGGTGCCCAGGTTTTCCTGGGAAGCCGATCTCTCCAGGCAAACCCTGAAAAGGGAACCAGAGGGGAACCTTCAGTCTGACCTCTTCCGAGCATCAGCTCCCTTCTCCCAGCACCTTTCCTGGCAGGAGCCCAGGTCTCCAGCTCTGACAAGGGCACCCAGGGGTGGATACCGCTCGGGGGCACCTGGCGGTCCTTGGTGTGGGCCACGGTGAGACGTGGAATCGTCACACCGCCAAGGCTGGCCGGCGCAGGGCTCGTCTGGTCTGCAGTCGGGGCCACCGGCACCTTCATTCCCGCTGGCGGGGTGGGTGGAAACGCCTCCCTCTGTCCCACCCAGCGGCCTCATCCCTCCTCTCGGCCTACAGGGAGCTTTCCCAGAGGGCTTCTGAAATGCGGGAGGGGAGACAAACCACACGCTCCTGAAAGACCTCAGAAGGACGACCCCTGCCCAGTGGGCCTCTCCCCCTGCAGCTCTAGGAGCAGCCAACGATGCGCTGTGTGAGCTCAGATGCTATTTCTAGTCGAAGGGGCTCCAGGGCCGGCTGCTGGGGGTGGGGGGCCCTCCCTGCTCAGGCCTTTGCCCTGGTCTCGGACAAAGAGCGAACACATGGCTCTACACCACGATGTCCCTGGCTCCCAGGGCCACGAACCCTCCATCTAAGTGCCCTGGGGAGAGAAAATCAAAACCAATCTCACCGGGGGGCCTCCGGGTCCAGGGGGGCCTGGGACGCCAGGTGGTCCTGCGGGGCCCTGCAGAGAAAGAGCACAGTGTGGGTTACAAACGTGCGTGGAGCAGCCTCCTGGTGACACTGTCCTCTGAGAGGGGAGACGGATGGGGACCAGTGAAGGGGGGCGCTGCTGCTTTACTTGAAATACTGTATTTTTTCAACAAAAAGGAACAAGAGCAAAAAGAAAAGGTCTGAAGTAAAATTTGCAAAATGGTAACGTGTACTATCTGGGTGGTGGGATAGTATAACTGTCTGTTATATTATCTATTCCAATATATATTTAAAATATTGGAGCATTTAAAATAAATACGTACGCGCGTGAACACACATACACACAATGGGTTAACCCATTAACAAAAATCTTCTAGAACAGTGGTTCCCAAGCATTATTCAGCATCGAATCACCTGGGGTGAATCAAGAGATCTGTTCAAACCCGCTCTCTCTCCACTACACACGTTCTAGGAGATGCACCTCTGGCCTTTGTTTGTCCAGGTGTCTCTCCAAATATGCCCTCCCTCTCCTGTCTCGTTGCTCGGATGGATGTCTCCACCTTTCTGAAATTTTCTGCAATTCCCCAGGCAGAATTAATCGCTCCCTCCCCCAAGCCGAAGGCCCGTGTAACAGTTCTCATCTGACCCCCGGGCCCCCGAAGGCAGAGGCCCCCTCTTGCTCCCCCCCGCCCCGCATCTCATCTCGCACAGCAACAAGCCCAGGGCTTGGAATAGAGCAGGTGTTCAGTAAGTGTTTGAAGAAGTCAACTGCACTGAACACAGCTGAGGAGAGCGCTGTGCATTCCGAGAGAACAATACATCGCCACTGGAGGACGATAAATACTAAAAAATGGCCAAGGTTGCCGCTTCCGCGGACAGTTCCCTTTTCTCCCTCTGGGGGCGCTGGTGAGTCAACAAAGGGCAGAGAAAGGCGACGTTTACAGAAGAGAACTTTTTGGTGGCACCTGGACCTAGTTTTCTACGTAGCTCACTCCGTGCTGGAGAGCCTTTGGGGATAACGTCTACTTTCATTAGGAGACATCTGCTTGGAGCTGGAGCAACTGAATGGCCAGGCAGAGGTGGACAGTGGCCTGGGTGGGTACAGAGGCAGGGTCCCCCTAATGGGTGAGGACAGAGGTGGGGGAGGGCACCAAAGAAGGCTGGTGACCTCCCCCCTCTCGTGGCTCAGTCCCGCTCCACCCGCATCCCCTCCAGCTCAGCTCCGCACACCTCCCGGCAAAGCAGGAGCTCTGCAGGCGGCACTCCCAGGACCCACCCCTCCACAGGGCATGTTCCAGTTGACCTTTTCACATCACCCTGACCTCTGAGGCTCTCACAGCAACCTCAACCCCACGGAACTCAGCCAAGGCCCCTTCTCACCTCATGCAGCTCTCTCTCTCCGATAGCAAATGGGATACACTTAGCTTTCGTCCCTCCTTACGTTCCCCGTGATGCTGGCGGCCCCTGGAATGCACCGGCCTCTTTCAAGGTGATCGTTCCAGGAAGCTGGCCTCCTGACCTTGTTTCCCCTTCCTCCTCCGTCTCCTGCAAACGTCCCTGCGGGCCGCTGCTGTTTGCTTGTTTCCCTCTCACAGCACGTTAGGGTAGACAGATCTTTAGGGATCCTCTACCGGAAATTAAACCTTGTTTAACAATAAAGAAAACTGAGGCTCAGAGAGGGTAAGGGCCCCATCTGAGGTCACACAGCCATCGTCTCCAGTGGATCCTGAGCAGTCCAGCTGCATGCAGAACCACCTGGAAAGCTCGTCGTAAATAGAGGTAAACAGGCCCCTTGATTGGACTCTAAGGCACAGGTCTGGGACAAATTTGAGGAGCCAGTGACTTCGGAACACTCCCCAGGTATGGAGAGCAGCCAGGTCTGGGAATTACCTGTCTGGACCAACTCCATGCAGCACCCTAAGTACCATCCTCACTGCTGGTAATACTACAAGCCCAGGGTTCCAGCAGGGACCCTTGAAAGGAGGGAGCAGGAAACACAGATGTAGGAGAAGGCCGAGGGGGCGGCACCCTCCACTTAGGGTTCACTCTGCCCTGAGCTACGTGCATTTCACCTCATCTTAATCCTCACGCTAATCCCTTCAGGCGGGCCCCGTTCATCCCGTTTTGAAGATGAGGAACTGGAACCTGGAGGAAAGTGAACCGGCATTAGACACGGTGGCATCCAGCACAATGTCCCTGGTCCTTCACCCCCTCCCTTGTGAAGTGTCTGCCAAGCTCCCGGCCCGTCACAGCCAGTCCACCCTTCAACAGCCTGATCTCCTAAGAGACTGTCTGCGCATTAAACGAACGTGGGGCTTTCAAGCCCAGCTCTGGGGTCTCCGAGTCGACCACCTTCGTAGGACCACAGCACCTGGGTCGTTTCTCTGCATGCGGTACGGGTTAATAACTATCTGCCTGCTTGATGCTACCAGCTCCGGACCGAGAGCAGAATCCCGCACGGTCATCAAATAACCACCGCAAGGGCCTTACAAAGAGGAGGGGCTGGAGCGAGCGGGACAGCGGCGCCCTGCAAGTCCCAGCGGGAAATGTTGGGGTGAGGGGTGGCCAGCAGTCAGGATTCAATTCCAGCCAGCCTGCCGCGTGGACGCTGCCCCGGGCCCGCACTGTGGCCGTCACACGGCACAGGGTACACCTTCCTCCCAGGAAGGCTGCGTCCAGCCCCGCCAGGTCAGAGTGGACTCAGCTCCAGCGAAACTCCGTTTGTTTCTGATGCCACCGCCTCTGCAAGCCGGGGGCAGGGAGTGCTGGGGGGATGTGGATGCCCAGGGCCCATCAGCCACCTACGCCTGGCACTCTGAGCCAGGAGGGAGCAAACTGGACTTTTAGGGCACCTGCCATACGCTCGGCCTTCTCCGAGGTCTCTACACACGGGGCGCCATGACCTCGGTGGTCCCTGTGACCCCCCGGCCGTGAGCCCCGGCACTCAGGGCCCACATGCTGCAGCAGCTGATCGTCAAGGACGCGAGTGGAACCCCAGATCTGCTGCCTCCTATCCACGTGGCGAGCTCCTGGCCTTGCGGAGGTCCACTTGCCCGGGCTCTGCAGTGGGGGTGTGAATCCCACAGCCCCAAGATTGAACGTGACGATGCAGCAGGACAAGAGGTCCGGGCCTGGGCTTCCCTGGTGGCGCAGTGGTTGAGAGTCCGCCTGCCGATGTGGGGGACGCGGGTTCGTGCCCCGGTCCGGGAAGATCCCACGTGCCGCGGGGCGGCTGGGCCCGTGAGCCATGGCCGCTGAGCCTGCGCGTCCGGAGCCTGCGCTCCGCAACGGGAGAGGCCACAGCAGTGAGAGGCCCGCGTACCGCAAAAAAAAAAATAAATAAATAAAATAAAATAAAAATAAAAAAGAGGTCCGGGCCTGGTCGCTGAGGGAACACAGCAGTGGGGTGCATGCCCCGTGACGTGCGCCCCCATTGTCCCAGGCTACGTGGCAGCCTCCGTCCTCTCACGGCCTGCATGTGCGAACGTTCTAGAGAATGTTCTCCCTCCCCCGGGAGGCTTCAGAGGCAAGGAAACCTCGCATCTGTCACCACCAGCAAAAGAGCAGCGTGTTCATGAGTGAGAAGCATCATGGAGTCTGGGGGCACAGGAGCCCCGGGTGGAAGACGAGGTGTCGCTGGGCGACGGGATGCTGGCAGCGACCGCTGATGCCACGGAGGGGAGCGGGGAGTGGGGAGCGAGCAGGCAGAAGCTTCGGTCCTTACATCAGAGGCCTCTGCAAAGTCCCGGGGCCTCCGGAGAAGCGGCTCCTGGAGACCAGGATGGCGGGGGTGGAGGTCCTTCCTCCAGTCTACACGTATCGGGCACCTTCCGTGTTCTCTCTGGACCTCCAGGTGACCCAGCCCTCCCTTCCAGAAGACTGCAGTCTTGCAGAGTAAATAAAATGCAAGCCCGTGACCTCCTGGGCAAGCCGTGGCCTTGGCATCAAAAAGGCAGATGGTTAAATTCCGAGCAGCTGTTTGACTCGAGGCAAAGTATTTGGTTTATACAAAGCCTGGTTTCTAAACATACAGAGTAGTAGGTACAATAATACTTTCTTTTCATAGTTTTTGTAGCAAACCCCTGGGTCCTGGCACATGGAAGAACTCATGAGATATCTGTTGAATCTAATTAAAAACAGAAAATGACAACAAAGAAGAAAGACGCTCTCACTGCACAGAAACCAAGCCGAGGCACAGTGGGGAAATCGGGGACGCATCTCGGCGGGGGGGTGAGCTGGGTCTTGGAGGGCAAAGTGGGGCCTTGGCGAACGAAGTGGGGTCGAAGAGGGCGGGCGCCACACGTGGACGGAGCCGGATAAACGGGAGCAGGCGGCTCGGCATGACTGGGTGCCCAGTAAGAACAGGAAGCAGAGGCCCCTAAAGCGAGGCTGCAGGTCTGGGGTCTGAAAAGTCCGGCTTTGTCCCTGAGGCAGCTCAAAATAACAGAGGTGTTCTAGAAGACAGACACAGTCAGGTCTGTGCTTAGGAAGATATTCTGCTGTGCTCAGGATCACCGGGGAGAAGGAATCCTGGAAGGGACAGCCCAGGAGACAGTGAAACCACGGCGCGGGCAAGACGCCGGTGAGGCTGGGCCCCGTGGGAGTGGATGGCGGGGAGGAATGCAGAGCAGGGGGTGGTCTGCACGGCAGTTCAGCGGTGACAGGTGAGCATCTGGCGCGGGTTGGATGCTGCCTGAGACACTAAAAGGAGGAGAGGCTTTTCCAGGAAATCGACTCTGCAGGGGAAGGAAGAGATGTGGGGTTGGGGTGGCGGGGGGAGGGGTTAGTCTGGGATGTGAGTTACAGGCCCTTCGGAGCCTCAACTAGAGAGAGATTCCCATGGGGTAGCTGGGGGCGTGAAGAGAGTGCCGGAACGCAGTGATGCCACTGGTGGAAGGCTCTGGTGAGGCGTTTACATCTCCCGGATCCTAGTGCGCTCCACACAGAGCTGAGCATAACATCAGCTGTCCTGGATGGTGCATATGGCACTTCAGAATCTTCCAGTGGCCTTGGGGACCTTACCAGTGACGGGCAACAACTACTGTCTAGACTGGACCAATCCCCCCGCCCAGACTTCGGGCTGACTTTAATTAGTACCCTCACTTTATCTTCTCTTTCTCCTGAAAATAAGTTACACGAAACCCCACACAGAAAGGCCATTTGAGTCACTTAGTTGCTAAGTTTCCAAATGAAACTAGAGGGCTCATTACGAAATCAAAGCAATTTGGGAATTTTCTGTTTTGTTCTGCACATACTGGCGTCGGGATTTTTAGGCACGAAGGAGCCGCCTTCCCCCCACCAAACCAAACCCAACCAAACCAACCCCTGCTTGCTACAGGCTTCACCATTCACCAGAGCCACGACATGGAAGCAACCTAAGTGTCCATCAACAGATGGATGGATAATGAAGATGTGGCACACACGTACGATGGACTATTACTCAGCCATAAAAAGGAACGAAATAATACCATTTGCAGCAACATGGATGGACCCGGAGATGATCATACGAAATGAAGTAAGTCAGACAAAGACAAACATCATATGATATCACTTACATGTGGAATCTAAAACAAATGATACGAATGAACTTCTTTACAAAACAGAAACAGACTCACAGACATGGAAAACAGACGTGTGCTTGCCAAGGTGGGGGGAGGATGCAGCGGGAGGTTGGGGTGAGCAGATGCAAACTATTATGTATAGGACGGATACACAACCAGGTCCTACCGTACGGCGCAGGGCGCTGTAGTCAATAGCCTGGGATAAACCACAGTGGAAAAGAATGTGAAAAAGAATGTGTATACACATACCTGAGTCACTTTGCCGTACGGCAGACATTAACACAACATTGTAAATCAACTATACTTCAATAAAATAAATTTTTTAAAAAAGCTGCTTGAAAGACAAACATCATATGATATCACTTACATGTGGAATCTAAAACAAATGATACGAATGAACTTCTTTACAAAACAGAAACAGACTCACAGACATGGAAAACAGACGTGTGCTTGCCAAGGTGGGGGGAGGATGCAGCGGGAGGTTGGGGTGAGCAGATGCAAACTATTATGTATAGGACGGATACACAACCAGGTCCTACCGTACGGCGCAGGGCGCTGTAGTCAATAGCCTGGGATAAACCACAGTGGAAAAGAATGTGAAAAAGAATGTGTATACACATACCTGAGTCACTTTGCCGTACGGCAGACATTAACACAACATTGTAAATCAACTATACTTCAATAAAATAAATTTTTTAAAAAAGCTGCTTGAAAGCCAAAGACTCTGCACTATTATGCCTCTTTCATAGGTGAGGATATTAGGGTTTCAGGAAAGAAACCTGGCTAAGGGAAAGTCAAGACTGAAAGGCCAGTCTCCATGCGGCCAGGGGCTCTCCGAGGAGCCAGAGGCAAGTCACCCTCCCCTCGTCACTGACGCGGATGTTGTGCGCGGACCAGGCGGAAACCAGGGTTCCAAGGACTTGCGTCCGGAGGCACGTCCTGTGTGCGTGTTTTGAGGGAGACTCCCCCGAGCTCCCACCTTTATGTCAACCAGGGGAGCTTTGCATTTGTCTAGTTCATAGGTGTGGCTTTTATTTTTAAAAAGCAGCTGTAAAAACTGGACAAACTGACTGCTAAATTTTCTCCCAAGCTTTAGGGATCAAGTAGGAAGAGTGGGAAATAACTTCAAAAAACAGAAACAGGGAGCGTCCAGCATTTTCCCACCGGATTTTAAGGCCCAGGAGGGCAGAGGCCGTGTCTGGTTTCGTTCGCCATTTTGTTCGCAGGGGACAGGGACGATGTTCGATCACCGTTTACCGAGGGAAGAGTATTAGGAGCGGAGGCAGAAACGAGGAGGAGGGAGATGCGGGGGGCAGGGGGGCTCCTCAAGTCCTGGGCCACTGCCCGCTCTGGGCAGGGCGCTCCCACAAGCCAGGATGCAGGACGTGGCTTGTCAGGCCCCGGCGGTGCTAGAAGCTGGTGAGGGGCTGGGATGACAGAGAGAACAAGTGTGGAAGCAAGCGAAGGGAAAATTTCGGGGACTGGAAGTCCTAGGGATGAAGTCACCGTGACTGTAACCGAGGGGCCGCCCTAGCTGGGGCTGGTCAAGGCAGGCCCCGCAGAAGGGGCCGCGTTTAAGCTGAGGACGGAGTGGCCGGAAAATCCGGGGAAGGGAGAACAGTGGGTTCAGGGGGCTGAGACTGGACGGACCTCCGCGCGTTGGCAAGACTGGCGGGGTGGGTGTGAAGGAGTGAAGTGAGCAGGGGACGCGGACAGGGCCCCGGGGAAGGTGGTGGGGTGCCGCGGTGGGAGGGGGCAGCTGGGAGGCAGGTGCGTCGCTTCAGGGCTGGGGGCCAGGACGGCTGGGACCTGGGCTTTAGAATCGGGACAGTGAGAGCCGGTGTGACTTGGCTGTATTGGGAAGGAGAAGTGGACGAGACTTCACAGCAGGTCGGGTGTGTGGAGCGAAGGGACGAGGACGACCCTGAAGGACTGGACAGGTGATGGGGCCCCTTTGCCGAGGCGGGGACACTGCGGGGGGAGCGCACCTGGACGGGGTGGGCACCAGCCGTCCTGCTGAAGAGGGCTGAGCGCTCGATGCGAGTGTCTGAGGCACCGGGTGGAGCTGCCCAGGGGCTGGAGCTCGGGGAAGGGCTGCTACAGAATTAAACGCAGACCGGAGAGAGTGATAAAAAAAAGAGGGGTGGCCTCGTATGGCTGGATTAACGAAGGAGTGCATGACACCAGCTCAGCTCATGGGAGGTTTTCACCCTCTTCTCTTTTCATCATCAATAAAAATACCTAAATAACCCGTTCATCTCATTATGCAAGAGAGTGACAAATGAGCCAATAGATCTACATGTTAACAACAAAATAACTGCTTTAATTATTACTAATAAAAAAACTAAGTAATGACTCTATCAATTAACCAATAAGCCTAATTATTATTAATAGAACGCGTGATCCTTCTTAGTACGATGGTGACTAAACAGCTACTTAATGTGCTCAGTGGTTACAGTGATGATGTATAAATAACCAATTAACCCAATTATCATTATGAATAATGGAATGGCAAATAACTATTCCTAATAACCACCAAGCTCCAATCGGAGTAGATTTATAAAACTGGATGGAATTTGAAGGTGAATGAAAACTACTTGCATAACTTAGCACGGCAATCGCACTCCCCGCCTGACTTGGTAACGTTTGCTTTTTTCGGAAGCTGTTCCTAATTGTGGGTCCTCCTCTCAGGATGTAACTCCAGGGGCGCGATGACTGCCCCCTCAGGAGGGCTCCTGTGTAGAGGCCCAGGACCGCGAACCCACTCAGCCTTCTGGGGTTGGCCCCTTCCCTGGCTGTGTTCCCACCAACTCGAGAGGCTTCCTGCCATCCCGACTGCAGCACTGTCTTTGCATAGACAGTTGCCCAGACCAGACACAGATTTCTGCTTTTCCTAAAAGGCTGCCAGGATACAGGAGCCACCACGTAGAACGTGTATACTGAGTCTAAAACATTCCAGCAGGTGAAAATTTTCATCCTGAAAAAGAGGCAGCAAAAGCATCTTCTAGAATGCCAGCCGCCCTGGGGCTTGGCTCGCTCTGAGGCCGCAGTGCTGGCTCTTCCCGTTCGAAGCAAAGCTAATTAGACTCTGAGCTCAATTTCCTTAGACTGTAAATGGGCTAAGCATTGCTCTCTCACCGGTGGTTATTACAGGCGGTTCTACACACGATCATATACGAACACCAAGGAGAGTGTCTGACGAGTGCGGAGACTAAACACATGTGCCCTCTGCCCTCTTCTCACCCGAGCAGGAAACCGTATGACTTAGTTCCTGCTGCAACAGAGCCCACCTGGATTTTCCACATCAGCGTAGGGACCCTCCTCTGGGCCCGAGAGAGGCTGACGACCTCTCGCCCAGAATCAGAGCTCTGAATACCCCTCTCCCAGGACTCAGCTCAGAGGACTGTCAGGCTCTGTGTGCATCTCTTTCTGCCCCATTACGTCTGGCTCCTCTGGGCATGGACAGTGGCTGCTAGGTTTCCCATCGCCAGAGCTGCATCTGCACACGGTGGGTATTTAGTAAATACCTGCTGGATGAGTGAACCAATGAACAAATGCACGGATGGCAAGCGGGAGAGACCCGTGGCCAGGCCCAGGGAAGGTGAGTATTCAGGTGCGTCAGGAAGGGTGAATCACCGACATGGGCAGTGATCCACCAGGGAAACACTGCTCTCAGGGTGGGCGTGGTGGGCCTGAATGCAGCTTTGCGTCCATCGGGTGGTGAGCCAATGTGGGGTGCCAGGTAGGACATGTTATACACTCTACGTTGGTTCTGAGCCACTGAGATCCCCGAATATATCGGGCGCCCTATTTCTGGCAAACCCCCTGCTGTGGGAAAGCTGATCGCGTTTTTATCCACAGCACCAGCTCAATGCCTGGCATTCAGCAAAGATTTGCTGAAGGACAATGGTTTCAAAATTAAAAATGAAAGAAAGAAATATATTTTCCAAAGTAGTCAACAAAAAGTTATAGGGAAAAAATCTGTAACTTAAAGCGATTTGATGGAGCTGGGTTTACGGTGAATTTTTGAAACACACAAGCTTTGCTCACTGGAAAGCAAGGTCATAAAACAAACGCAAAAACACTCTGTCTTTCACTGTGAACATCAAAATGCCACAGTGAATGTGGCATCTTCAGAAGACCGTGGATAATGGCTGATTTTACAGTCCCTTATCCCGGGCTGCAGCCTGACCCAAATGCGAGGGACTGAAACGCAGCCTGAGCTTTGCGCGCGGGGTGCCCACCACACACCTCCTATGTCAGCGGGGAAAAGCGGGTTTTGGAAGTGCAGTCAGCAGTGTCCTCTGGGGGGCGCCTCCCCGACAAGGTCAAAGGACAGTGTGGTCAACACCATGGGACTCGGGCATGGAGGTGGAGACGGCCCGGAACCGGCGCCAGAGC